>NC_090946.1:28461457-28764374 GCF_040807025.1 Struthio camelus | reverse complement strand
GGAATGCTATTAGTATTAAAAAACAAACAAACAAACAAGATCTGGAGAAAAAACATACCACAGTTGTTATCTTAGTTTTCTTGCCTCCAAGATGAAGGACAGGAGAAATAGTAGGTGAAAACGAAATATAGTAGTATTTTTTCCTCCTTTTCTCCTGTCCTCATGAATGGTTGCAAAAAACACGTACGTATGGTATGTGAGACACAGTTAACTTTCAGATCAATTCTGTTTCTGGTATAAAAATAACTGGTGAATCACTGTGCAGATCTCAAGCATGTTTTTAAATGCCATTGTGTTTTCCTTTATCTCTTTGGTGCATTTACAAAAACAATCCATTTTTAGGTCTTGTACACTTGGGGTATGATGTGCTGCTGTGACAAAGGGTGGGGGAAGCTGCATAAGTCTGTGTGCCTTATGGGAGGTCTGAGCGAATCATGGAAAAAGGGAAAAAGCCCTACAAGGCAACGATTTGTTTTATAGTAAAATCCTATACCCTGAAAAATTCTGCTCTGCTTTTAGATATGAAGTGGTGGGTCGCTAGAAATGCCTAAAATGAGATACCTAAGTTGGAAGGTACGTGGGAATGTTAAGCAGACTGGATAGTCTTGCGAATATGGTTATATACTTGTCTTTCAAGGAAAACTTTTCCAAAATCAGAAACTCAGTAATGTTCAGTGGAATTTATCTATGGTGTAGGAATCCATTTCTGAAGGAAGATTACAAATGCAGAAATATAGATAGAAATAACTATTCCAGTTTGCTGCCAATTGCAATATATTAATGTATTCCAAGAAAGATGGGGTTTAAGTTTAGAGTATTAAAGATAGAGTTAAGGTTTAGAATTCATTTTAATTACTAATGGGAAAAGCATTTGAATAATATTGTAAATTTTCTAGATTACATGTATGGTGCATACAAGATTAGGTCTGTGTATACAAGGTTTTACAACTCTGGGAGGTGTAGAAATTCTCAACTAGAGATACAACCCCCTTGACTCTGATTATGCATTCATCACACACTTACAGACATTTCACTATTGGAGGTCTCATATTAGAATGTACTGACTGTTAAAGACATATTAAAATAGTTGGACAATAAGTGCTTTACAGATTGTCCAAAAATATTTGCAAATCCATGTCACAGTACACAAATACTCTCTTCTGAAAAAATGCAGAATTTGTAAGTGTGAAATATTTATATATTCTAAGCATGTTATTTTTGTGTTTTGTTACAAAATGTGCCTGAATTTAATTTAAAACTTCAACTCATTGAAACCTACAAAAAATGCAGTATGAATAAAGCTTTTGTGTGACATACTTATTTTGGCTTTCGTTTTGCCAAGAAAAATGAAATACTGTTTTCTCTTGACTCAGGGGGAAAAAAAAAAAGTAATTCCCAACTACTTTCAGTTTACCTAGCAGTTATTTTCACAGAGCTGCATTAGATTTTGTTTTTAAAATGCTCTTTCCACAGCATCACAAAAGAATAGCATTGCTGACTTGTCACTTCCACAATGTGTGTTCAGGATCAGACCAGAGTAACTGAGAAATCTTGCCTCTGTATTTTCAGCCGTTTCCATTCCATTCCAGCTCTGCGCCCTGTTCCTTTGCTTGAGGTTATTATTGCTCTGTTCTAGAGTCAGTGCGTGGGGAACGTGTCTCATCTTAGCCAGCCTTGTTCAAACTAGCATTTTAATTTGAATGACCAATAACAAAGGACTTTAAACTCAGATCTGAGTTATGAACTGAAACCGCAGAGACAAGAGCAGAAGTGTCCTGCAGCTTCTGCTGCAGGGAGATAACTCAAAGCAGAATAGGGATGAGAAAAAATAAATTGCCACGGTACAATTTCTCATTTATCAGTGTCTTGTCTGCTGCTTAGAGATCTTAAGCATATGAGTACGTATGAACGAGGATGAAGTTTTCCAGTCTTTCTTTTCAATAGTACTTTTAATCTGTGATGAATGGCCACATTTTCTAACTGTAAAATCATTCTTGTGGTTCTTTTTTACTTTGTAATCATTGGAAAAATGACCATCAAAATTAAATGCAGTAATCCACTAATCTCAGAAGATACTGCATCCTCGATCCTAATCAGTGCTCATCATTTTATGAATGCCAGGATTAAATCAGATATCTTAGTCAAGCATCACTTTTGGGAGCAATGATAACCCCAGATGCCTTTTATAGATTCACATCTTTAAAGCTATCTTCATGCATTCTGCGAATGAGGCCTACAATATAAGCTCCTGCAAGCATCATCTTGCATGTAGTTGTGTTAAAAGACAAGTTTATCAAAAAACCTCAGAAATTTTCAATAATTTCAGGGTTTTTTTTCAAATTTTCAAAATATTTTTTCCAGTATAGTCTTGAGTTCATTTAAATATTTATTGCATTGACTCCACAAAAATTTAAATTGAATTTTCTATACTTTCTTTGGGCCTGATTCAAAGCTGTCGTTTTTAATACTGCAATATTTTCTAAGAGTTAGATATTGTTTCTCAGTATATGTTTAGGAAATACATAGGAAATAAAAACTGCTGAATTCAAATGTGTTATGTGCATTTTAGATCCAGTTATACGTGATATATCTGAACTGATATACCTGAACGATGGCCAGGAAGCAGGTTCAAGCACTGGATCTCTGGTCGTCCACTTGGTCCCTGGCTTTACTTTGGGTCACTCCAAAGCTGGAGTTGGAGTGCTCCCAAAAAGCAGGTTGAATGAGAGTGCATGAAATTTAGCTTCCTCCACCTACTCAGTCTTTTAAGAAAACTCCCTCAGAATGTTTAGCACCCTCAAATGCCCCCTCATGCCCTTAATCCTTTCCACAGCCTCAGCTTTGTGCTATAAAATCACCAGATGGACTGCAACAGAGCTACTACGTTATTGCAGACACTTTCAAATTTAAAAAATGCACAATAGCGATAATGTATTAGGGCCAAAGGGGCACCTCGGAAGGTACCCAGGTCCAAAAGCTAGCTGGTCTGGATGTGGATCTACAGAAGGGCCTAGCCTTGAGCAGTGCAGATACAAATTAATCTGCTCCAGTTGGCCTTGAAGACGGACACTGGTTCTTGGCTCTCTGTTATTCCCCTTTGTAAACACTGAAGTAGATTTCTATTCTCTTAATTCCCTAGTGCAAGAAGATGTAATGTAAGGGCACAAGAATTGGGGCAGAGTCCTCACTGTGGCCTCGTAATGTTCAGATAATCAAACTGGCACAGGGAGATACCGGGAATTTGTTTCTTGGTGCGGGAGAAGAAAAAGGCAAAAAAGTGGAATATACACTCGTGTATATTTATTCATTCAAGGAAAATCTAGGGATAAGCCTTACAGCATTGATGCTGCAGAACACAGGAAAGTTATGAGCATGGTGGAAACAAGTTTGTAGTTCTTGTAGTTTAATTGTACATGTCACTCTAGGCTTGATCTGGGAAATACTTATGATAAGTAGCTAGTGATTCCATCAAAGATTTAGCAATTACATTCACATAGGCCTAGCAGTGGGGGAAGGGAAGGCAGGTCCTTTATGTTTCATAGATCTCTATGACCTCTTTTCTTACATAGCTGAGGAACTAGTAAGGCCTGCAAATGGACAGTATTCTTAATTTGCATGAACTAGAAGTTTTCCATTAAATTGTGCGTGATCCTGCTGAGGAGGTAAGCTACAGTGTTCGGAGATCATGTCATACTTCATGTCATGCATGTCATGGATGACATGTCAATTCCAAAATTTGGAGCTGTTTAGCTATTTCAATGTGTTAGTCTTCTGCTCTACCTCAGTGACTTCTGAGGAGAGGAAGTGGGTTAAATTAGAAATCTTGGGTTGGTCTCATTCCTAGTTAAAAACAACTTTTGTTTAGGAGGGGGGGAAAAAAAAGTGTGCTAAAGCTCTTTGGAAGAAGAAGTTTTCCCATGCAATGAAAGGTGAGGGTGGGACTCATTCACTTGTCATCACCTCTCCACCAGGCCAGTCCAAAGACAAGTAGTGTTCCATTAACATAGCATGAAGATTTTCCTTTTCAGAAGGACTTACAAGGTGCATGTGGCATGTCATTTCTGCTGGCATTAAGAGAAACATTTAACAGGCGATTTCAGGGAGGAAGAGTATTTGTTGGCTTGTCTATTTTTTTTTCTTCACTTCTTTAACACCAAAAGTCAAACATGAAAAGTTAAATCATCCTTCTTTCATGGAGTTATCACTGTTCCCTGAGTTGTAGAGGGTGACGCTTTGTTAACTTTCTACAGGATCTGACTCTCTGTGTGATTTGTGTCTCTGATGGATCTTGGTTTTGAGCAGTAGGGAATGAAAGGCTCAGAAATGAATCAACTCCCCAGAATGCAAACAATATCCATGCCCAAGTAATGAATATTTTTTCATGGGTTTAGTGCAGATGCATGGCTGTAAAATCCAAAATCCCTTGACATTATGCTTTGGAGCAGTGGAAGAGTTTCGTTTTATAATTTTCTGTAACTTGAAAGTATGGCAAAAATAATACTAGTATTTCTTCTGTGTCACTAATGCTGATTTCATCTGTACCACTAATATAGTCCACTCTCTTCATTCCTGTGCCCAACTTTAGCCGTTATATCCATCCATAGTAGCTCTTACCAAATGTGAATCTTCCCATCAAGCTCAAAACGTGTGCAAGGGAGTTCTTCCTCTTAAATAGCTGCTGTGCTGTGGGTATTAAAGCACAAAGGTTGAAACACAGTATACATTTCAATCAGTCTGCAAAGACTTGCAGGAAATAATGAAAAAGATGGAAATAAGCAGTAAGCAGCATGGATTGGATTTACTGTTTGTGACTGATCTCTGAGGAGTAGGGAGGAGTCAACTTTGGGGACCTCACTGGCACATGTGTCAAACTCAGTTTCCTTGGATGTCAGGCTTTTCGTAGTCTTCAGTTTTAAGAACCTTTCAATTTATAGTTCTTCACCTAAAAATAAAGAAGATCCAAAATACTGTAACCTTTCCAGAAGATCATATAGAATATTTTGGTTCAATGAATGGTGTTGAACCTAGATTTTTCCTATGAACAGTCAAATTAAACCTATTTCAATTCAAAATAGATAAACAAGCAAGCAAACAGTGCTGGAGTCCTTACTCTGAATCAAACAATCATAGAAAAACAGTGGCAGAAGGGACAATGAGAGGTCATGTGCTTCGTCCCTTTGAGCGGAGGCGTGATCCATCCCGTCGTTCCCCATCTTCTATTTGTACAGTTGATATTTAAATGTACTCTAACAAAATCCACTATTTACTCCAAATCTGCTATTTTACTCGCTGAATTTTCTGTAGGGCCTCATGACTGGACCACAGAACTTGTCTCTTCTCTTGTACTAGGATAATGTACAAGCTTCCAGAGGATTTAACCATCTTCATTATATAATGCCAAATATCAGACAATAGAAACCATGCCTGTTGTCAAACTGCATTTTCAATTGACATTCTGTGAGACATTAGGAGTCACTACATATATCTTCAGTGCATGTGGGTGTCATGACATTAAAAATGACATAAAACTTATTATGTAGACAGAAAATAAACATTTTCTTCCCTTAAAGAATTTAAGATTGATGGGTAATTACTT
This sequence comes from Struthio camelus, assembly GCF_040807025.1. Lineage (NCBI taxonomy): Eukaryota > Metazoa > Chordata > Aves > Struthioniformes > Struthionidae > Struthio > Struthio camelus. The sequence goes on along the minus strand of NC_090946.1, from coordinate 28,758,778 downwards.
TGCTTGCCAAGGAGAGACTTCCATAATCAGAATAAATCATAAGGTCATTAAATTGGTAGGGCAATGAGAAATAAATCAATGCCCTAAGTTGGCTTGTAATTGCTTGTTGAAGGGATACATGGCTGAATGATATTTTGTAAAGACCATACTGTGCATCTATCTAATTGGGTTGGATGTGTTAGAGAGTCTATAACAGAGCTAGCTGAATAAGTCAAAGACCACCCACATATGAACCAAATGACTTACGTGTCTGTGGGACACTCAGGAAAATCTGTACTTATTGCTCCGTCTCAACTCTATCAGGAACTTCCTAGGCTGCCTTAAAAAAGGATAGAAAAAGAAATAAAAGGTCGATGCAATTCATTTTGTGTAATGTTTCTAAAACCAATGATATGGATAAAAAGGTGGCATGCAGTCATAGCAACAGCTATGCTATTTTGGAATGTTCTATGGGTACATATTTTGTAATTGGATTCAAATGACCAGAAAGTGACATTTCTCCCCCAAGCAGTCAGTTCTTTCTTGTAGCCAAATCTGATAATTAGTTTGGAATCAAAATCTGAAGAAGTTAGGCCTTTGCAGTTCATGACCATTTAGTACTGTGGGTTTATAAATAATATATTCATCAAAATCAACTTAATTAACATGTGCATCTACAGAAAGGCAGTGAATAACTCTCCTAAAATTAAAGTATATTGCTGTTTAGGATTATCAGTGAGCTTCACGTTCTAGAGAATTGCCTCAAGTGTATTTTGCAGCCTGGGCAAAATAAACGTGTATAGCTAGCACCCATTTATTGTATTGTTTTCCTATGGATTCTAAACTTTTCTGTTCTCATTTAACATCTATATCAATCTGGATTAGCACTACTAAAAATAAGTCATTCCAAATAATAATCATTCCAGAGTTACATCAGTGTCACTTTATTTTAACATAGCTGTTGTTAGTGAAGTAAAAGGCAGAGGATTTATTAAATGTTGTTGCTTATTCAGTATGCTTAGTGTTAAGCAAATGTATTTGTTTTGTATGGAGGATGATGATGAAGTATTTATATGACGTTAGGATTTAATCAGTGTCTAATTCCTGTTGTGCTGGGAGCTGTACAAATAAAAAAGTCATGTTCCTTTTCTCTAGACATCGTAAGATTACAAGTGCAAAAAGAAATGCATCATGTAAACAAATGAACAAAAGTAGGATTCGTGTGGTTTTACTAGCTACGTGTTGTAGCTATTTTTGGTGTTTGGTTGGGGTTTTTTTTGTTTTTCATTTTTCCTGCCTGGGAGAAGACATAATGGAAGGAAGAGACAGCAGGAGCAGCCAGATCAGTTAACAGTAAGAAAGCTAGAAAGACATAAGGAGCAAGAACTACATATTTGCCCAGTAAGGTAAAAAGAAGAGTAAGACAAGTCAAAAGATGATTATTTAACTTGAATCAATCACTCGCAATTTTAACGTTTTTTTAACAGGGACAAGATGGTCATTCAGAAAGGATTTACAAATACACAAGCATTAGAGACTCTTCAGAGTGGTTATTAACACCGTTCATTATCTGCAGATTGCCATGGCTACTATCCAAGCACATAATTCAAACAGCATTGAATATGGCAGCATTCAAAATCCCAAACATTATTCTAGATTAAAAATTTGCGTATGGTCCCCGTACTCCTTTAAACTCCTCCAAAGCATACAGGCCATTCAAAATTGAGATTCATGCCTCTGAATGTAGCTGGTCATTATCTTTCTAAATAACAAACTAGACACACAAAGCAAAAATTTTAACTGTATGCGTTTTTTGCAATGGTCTAATCTGGTTCTAAATTTAATTTATGTTTAAATTTCAAGATAAAGCTTTGATGGCAGATGAATAAGAAATAGCAAAATAGTTTACAGTCTGTTAAGTAACAGATAAATCTATTTAGTTGGTTTAGAATGAAGAAGTCAAATATCTTTGGGATTTCATGGTTATCCCTACTTGCCTGAATCATGTAGAGTTAAGCCTTCAGAAGAAACTCCAAATGCTTTGAGTTATAACAGGAGCAATTACAAAATATACCTCAATGTCAACCACAGTCAGTTTAACATGGATACTTCCATGTCACAATCTCCCAGTAAAATTAGTTTGCTGAACAGAAAAAAGTAATAGCATATGCTTTATGACTTGTTTTATAGTCTACTTTCACTTTCACCTAGACTCACACCTTTTCGGAATCATGACAATGTCTTTTTTTCTGGTCAGATTTAAATAACTGTGCTTTTCTGTTACCAATGAATAACAATAAGAGAGAGAGAGGTCATACTTTTTGAACAGATGAAGTTATCTTTTGGTACTGGTTTCTCAGAGAAAATGTTGGGCCAGATTTTCAGGTACAATAGTTTAGTGATGTTCTCTCAAGTCTGTTTTTTTTTTTAAATACTCACACAAAGCATGCAGTCAGGGAGAGACCGCATACAGAATAGGCCTCCGAGCCTTATGAAGTTTAAACTTTAAACTTTATTAAATGTCTAAAAAAATTTATGAAATAGTAGAAAAAAAAAGAATTTGAAGATTTCAAGGCTTCGGTTAGATAAACTAGAGCTGTAGTGTCTGCTGCTATTCGTTCTTCTATTGCCACATCTCTGTATAGAGCAGGGGAAAACAAAGTCTTCAAAACCTTTTCCAAATAATGATCCTGAGTAGCTTTCTTTGAATTTCAGATAAAGAGGAGCTGGTCCTCCTGGTAAGCTTATGGTGTGGAACTGGTGTGCTTATGTGTAAAAGATACAGAAGATTAGATGACATTTTCAAGTCTCCATCACTGAAGGTCTTTAAGAACAAGTCAGACAGACGTTTGGGCAGGAAAGTGGTCTAGAAGATCTTTGTCCAACTCTGTTTTCTACAGTTCTGTGGCACTAGCATGCCATTCCTTTTTACTTCCTCTACGTTTTCCCGAGGACCTGATAGAAGAAAGAATTGCAAACGTGGCAAATGCAATTTCAATATTACCTGGCCAAAAGCATTTCTTATTTTATTCTGGGAATTAAAGTGGAGGATAAGAGGTGTTTTCCCTTCACCGGGGAGGCAGAGGGAAAGGAGGGATAATGCCAGCTGCTCTGTTACTCACAAAAGCAGGATCTCACTAATTCGATGTTCTTCTCCACCTACATACAGAGAATAATGATCTCCTAAGAATATTTATATATCCTTATTGATTTCAGATAGAACACATGCTTCCAAAAATGTAATAGAGAGATGTATGTTCCAATAATGAAGGTTATAAAATATTTAAATACTTCCTCCGCTTCTCGCAAGAGGAAATGCCAAATAGCAAAGAGGAAGGGGATTCCAGTTTCTCTTGTTTTTAGTGTGAATTTTTATTCCCCTTTGCTTTATCACTCTCTTCTCCCAGAATAAAATCCTATTACTATTTTGTGATGCATATCCTGATCCAAACTTCATACATATGCATTGCCATATGTTTTACACATCATATGCTTTCCTTACTTTCATTTCAGGTTCAACATCAACACTCTTTACCCATCACGCTTATATACACATACTTTGTTCATTTTACACATCTTCCTATATTTGCCGAGTTGCATAGAAAAAGAAGTTGAATTGACTGTATTTTATGGGAAAGAAGAGATGCAAGCCCATATCTAGACCCTTCTATGTCACCCTTACTCGATGCTTGCTTGAAAATAGTAACATGAGATATTCTTTAACTATGCCCAGTCTAAATCGAAGCTCCCTTGCTTGTACAGTAGCGAAATTTTGGTGAAATCGAGACAGAAAACAATTATTTTATGTAAAAGAGCAAGAAAAGAAAACACAAGTAGATTTGGGTATCTCTAGTCAGCATTACAAAATCTAATTTTAAATGCCCTGTCACCTAGTGGAATCCTTTGCTCAGTTTAATGCCCAGGTTATCCTGGGGATAGCTGGTTATCTGAGCATAGATTCTCCCAGGCCTGCCACCTGGACAAGGAGCACTCTAAACGAAAGATGCAGCTCGCAGGCTGCAGGCAGATCCTCAGTGCGTTGTATAGTTCTCAGGAGAAGAGGGACACTTTTTAGACTCTGAATAGGGCCCCACACTTTTCCTCCCAATGAATATAAAAGGAATTCTACTTCCAATGAGGGAATGGCAAAGAAAAAAATGACATAAGGGAGGGGCCAGAGGTGTTTGTTTCCCAGTTCTAAATCTCTTGAGAAACTCCCAAGGAAGAAATCGTACAAGTCGTTGCAGTCTATCAGGATTTGGCTTCTGTGAAGGGCTTTCACATTAGAAGCATTCTTCTAGGCCGCTGCAGTGGATAAGTGAAATGACTGCTACCCAGGGCATACAGTAAGTGTTCTCCTCAACTTTCAAGTTTTTATTTTTTAATTCTTACTGAAGGCTGGGATTTTTTTTCCCTGCACCGTGATTTACCTGCCAAGATTTTTTGTTTGTTTGTTTGTAGTTATGGTGGCAACTGAGATGATACAGCAGCCCTTTTCCTAATTTCTGCTTTCTCTTCAACCCATATCATTCCAGGATGATAATGTACATGAAGCAGATGTTCTGATACAGCATTTCTTATTACATTGAAATGTTACCATCTCCACTTACAGCGTATAAGAGAATCAGCATTTGGAATTGTGAATTGCAGCACTGCCAGCTTAATAATCGTGCTAGGCATGCCACCAGCATGTATTATTTAGGATCTATATGGGCATATCGTATGCATTTCTAAACAACTATCCTTTTGTTTGTTTTTTACTTACCATTTTAGTGATGGCTATGGACAGGAAGTATTTATAATGTGAATGTTTATGTTTGCATTTAAAAAGATTGTATAGAGGGAAAGTCAAACACATCAGGAGCTCTTTTATGTTTTCAGATGGAGAATCTGTTTGCTTGGTTTATTGACATGTATTGTAATCTATGGGTTCCCAAGCTGAGAGATCTAATGCGCTTTGGTCTTATTTTTGGACAGAATGACTTTTGGACCTTTTCAGATATCGAAGGACAAGTTTTGGAAAACTGTTGCAATCTTGTAGTCATCCGTGTAGTAATTTTAGATTACTGATAGCAGAGTCATTTGGTTGCTAACTAAAAATTTGCTTGTATAATAACTGTTTTAGTGCTACCTGAGGAAAAACTAGACAGGTTTGACAAAGTGCAAATATTATGGTTCTCAGTACAAGGGGTAAATAGAATCTGGACATTTTCTTCTATATCTAGATTGCTCCTATGATCATATATGTCATTTTTAAGTGTTTTGCATTGTTCCTTCAAACAAGTGTGAGAATGAGACATATTATGAAATAACTAATGGCTTACTGACTTGAGTGCTTACCTGGAAAGTGGAATACCCAAATCCAGAGGAATAAGGAGAGCAAACGTCCCCAGATCATGTTTCAGCCACAGGGCGGTGAGATAAATCATACATGCATTCACACCATTACCAGTCAGTCAGCCCCCGTGATCCTGATGCGCTGATCTGTTGCGAGTCGCCCAATGTGAAAGATAGGGTCTAGAAAAAAGCAGGTGAGGATTCCTCAGGACCTTAGGCCTGAGAAATTTCACTGAACAATGCGGCAGCATGAAGTCCACACACATCTATGTGTGGCAATGCTCAGGGCTGCAGCAGCATTTGCATGGGGAGCTGGCAGCAAAACAATCAATTTGAGAACCTCTTTTGTGCTTAAATGTGGGATTTGTAAAATGGTGACCTTGTAATGCACTGACTGCAGTAATATAATGGTGCGGGGTTTTTTTAATGAGTAAATATTATTGGAATAATTGAGTATCAGTAGGTTTGAGCAAAGAGGGATCATTGTTATAGCAACAACCTTCTGATCCAATAGTAAAGCTTAATATAGAAGAGGTTTATGAAAGGAACTGTAAGCAGTAAGATACCTCTTCAACCCACAATCAAATAAGGATTGGAGTTACCCAGCCAGGCAAGCAGGATATCCCCTTAATTTTAATGACCCTGAAAGAAGCAAACATTAACATATGGATAAAAGGTTGCAGAGGGAATGTTAGGCAGAGCTGTGGAACAGTACCGTGGCTATGTAGTGAAGAATTACGTCCGAGAGAAGTAGGCACCTACGTACTTTTAGAGGATTAGGATCTAAGTGGAAACAGACATAGGGTACAAATGACTACTGATTTCAGTGCAAACTTCCATACATGTTGCCCTGTGCACTGCATTTTTATTTCGCAGAAAATGCTTACAATAATTATTGAGCCTCTGAAACACAGCAGTGCATGTGTGCATACGTCATAACAGGTATCTGAGCAAAATTCGGAGGAGAGGGAAGAGCAGGAAGCAAGCTTTATTTATTTTTAAGAGGTACAAGTGGAATATTTATTCACAGGGCAAAGCCAAATAAACAGAAATACTGAACACTGACTGTCATATACAACCAGTGTTTGGGGAAGGAAGCAGGAATTAAACGTTGTGTAGGGTGAGGGTTAAAGATGCCTTAGAAGGATTCTGTCCCTGAGTCACTAACTTGAGCTGCTCAGGGCAACAACCTCCAGCATACAGGTGATAGCTATTTTCTTTGGCGTTTTGCAATAGCCCTGTTCATCACCTCCATTAAGCTTGGTTGGGGGAGGCACCTCACTTGACCTCTACCCTTTCAGAACCCTAAATATCAGAGGAAACAACTATTCATTTGATATTTATATAGATAAGAATAAAGTTTTAGTCTCGTTTGACATTTACATACAGTTACATTATGGTTGCTCGGATAAATGTCAAATGAAAGGTTTCCAAATCTGACATTTTTAAAAAGTATGCCTAAAAATGTTGTGGTCAAATGAAGGACTGTGATTCATGTGTGCAGAAGACAGGTAGACCATTCTAAGTGCCACAACTTGAAGGCTGATTCTCAGCTAAACAGAGAGCAGTATGGTAGCAGCTAACCAAAAAGCTGTAGGAGAGTTCTCAGTGGAATTAATCAAGTAGAAGAAAAAAAAATCCCATTCTTAAGTAATAGTCCGAGTCTTACTATCAAAGAGGTGAATAACTATTCTAACTCACAGTCCAGTTCTTTCCAAGAATTGAGTGGATAGTCATTACATTAGAAAAAAGGGCTAAGAACAAATCAAAATCAGAGTGATTCGTAGTATTAACAAAACTACCAGCATCTTTCAGGGATTTTTAACTATCTCCCTAACAGATTCAATTAAATTTCCTCCTCCAAAAATACGCAAAGTACAGTTTTGTGATCAGAGACACAATTGTTCTGGAGTTGGCCCAACAAAGGAAAATGCTAGTCCTTGGAGATTACCCCAGAAGAAGAGTCTGTAATAAATTTTCAGTAACCCTCCCCGCCACTTCTTCAAAGGTACATGTTACTCATGTTATAGTATTTTGTCTATTATGGCAGCTATTTAATCTACATATTGAGGGGGAAACTGAAATCAAATTTTGACTTTGGGAGCTTTTGAAATAAGACTGTACTTTGAAAAATCAATTCTTATGGATTATAAAAAGATACTTCTTTTGCTTTAAATCATAATTTTGATGCTGAATCACATAACATCTTGTGAAAGACAAAACTCCTATTGCTGACATTTGTATTTGGTTCATGAGAAGGAGTTTCACCCATCACGAATTCTTAATTATATTGGCTGTTGTTACAGTATTGCAGATGTGAGCTAGCATAATAGTTGAAGGCAGAAAGAAACTCTATCATAAGCGCTTGTTTCATCATTTTGATGTATGTGCAGGTGAATAACGGCAGAGTAGTTGTGAGAGAATTGTAATACTCTGTGTGGCGGAGCGCAAGTACCCCCGCCCTGATCTCAAGCCCAAACTGTGGCAGAGCACAACTCCCTTATCTCGGGCTCCAGCTGACCACTAATAGCTGACAGCGCTCAGGGCTGATCAGGAGGAACTAGGAGATACTGGTTGCAAATGGTGAGGCCAGAAATGGGCATGAAAACAGCAAAAGTGGGTATATTTTCCCCTATGCAGCATGAGATCAGCAAAAAGGTATCTTTGCCCCCCACACCTGGCATGAGCTCAGCAAAAAAGTATACCTCCACACCAAATATTCTATGACCATGAGTCAAACTCCATGCCCATAAATAGCGCTGCAGCCTAGAGCCCATTGAGCTCTATTGCACAGCAGCTAGCTGCACAGCAGTGAGTCTCCCCTTGAGTTGGGATGCCTCTCAAGGTCGAGAGACTCTGTACCTGCGACAGATCCTCGGTATGTGACTAATAGCGTGCTGAGACTTTGCACACTTTGCTAAGTGCATCTAGGATTGATTGTGAACCGCGGACTAAGTCTGGGACTGGGTAGGAGTTTGGCAAGCAAGGGAGTCCACCCTGAACCCCATGACTCAACGAGAGGGTCTCCCTGATGATTTCGTCTGACCCTGTCCTCTATGCAGTAAATAACCAAGTGAACCTTGCCATCAAATTTCATTAAACCACTGTCTTATTTACCTTTGATCTTTGTTAAACCACTGTCTTATATCAACAAAACATATTGCTGCTTCCCTCTTAGGAGTGAAGTGCATCTCTCCTAGCTCATCCGTGACACTCTGGAATGTAGAATTATGAAACATCGTAACCCCATGTTTACCAGCTGTCATTCTCTTTGATATTTAAACTGGGGTGGGGGAAGATCCAAACAAACCTTAAACCTATTCTTTCATGTTATTTACCTCCCCCCAACTGTATTAAAGTGTGTCTTACTATTATAGACTAATCACTGGGAAATAAATCTGTTTAATTCCAGTACAAAACATTCCCAATGAGGGTCCTGATTAGTGTGGTTATTCAACGAACAGAACAAAACCAGCTTTGTCCAAAATACCATTTTTTTGTCAATTTTACAGAGAGAGATCTGAACTACAAAGAAGGACTAGTCTGAGGTTATATGGGAATTCTGTGGAAAAGACACATTGAACTTGGATCCACCTCAGCGTTAACCCTTTGACTATTTTGTTAATTTCCAGAGCATGCACAGGACTTCCATAAAGAAAGGTTATGATAATAAGGTAAATGATTGTAAGACTGAAACTGAACTGAAAATATTAGGCCTGACTTTCTTAACAAGCAAGACTTAACTGTACTAGACAAAACATAGCTGTTATTGCAGAAGAGAATTTCGTCTTTGCCCTTACGTGCGTGGAATTTTGTGTATCTGTAGTCATTTTTCTTATTTCATTTGCCTGACAGAGAAAAAATAATTACCCAAATTTCATCTCAAGTTTGGATTTTCAGTATCGTTTTACTACTCTTGGACAAAAGAGATATAGGGAAATGGCTATGTTCACACCTTACGAAAACTATTTTGATTTTACTAAGCACAAACATAGCCATTCTTTTTATCATATGATTAAATAAACATCAGGACTAGAAACATTTATTTGGTACTAATCAACATGGTATCTGGATGTTTCTCTAATTCTTCCTTTAAGATAGCAAATATTCCCACAGAAGATGCTGCATATTAATCCCATTATATGCACTGATCAGCTATTCATTTGGATAGCCCTGATCCATTCTTCAGGAATCGTCTGAGGCATTTTGGTATTTCTGAACCCCATACGAAGGTAATTAAGCTTCTTTTCTTTAACATAATTGTAATGAAAACTCACTTATTTTAATCTTCTGAGTAGTTATTTCACCAAAATTTATAAATTAAATACCAGATAGGAAATTGACAACTTTTATGTACTCTGTAGCGTACTACTTCAAATGGAACATATTCTTGCACAACTGCATAGTTTATCTTTTGGGCAATTTAAGAGGACTAATGAGTTAGATCTCTCTCTATATAGCCATATTCCCCATTTTTTACTGAAGTGTTTCTAAACTTCTGAAATACTACAGATTAACATATAAAACAACCTGCAAAACAGAGAAAATAATTATCTTTTATTCTATTATATTCAGCAGAAAAAAGGCAAAGAAAAATGGGAAAGAAAAGAATAAGAGATATTACAGTATGAATTTTATTTAACTGAAATGTTTGAAGATATTGCACAGAACTTTTAAAACTCATGTTGTATGCCATGGATTGAAGTATTCTTTGAATTTTATTTATAACCCATCCAAATACAAAGAAACAGCTTAGTACAGATGGGAGCAAATTTAACCTTTGCTTCTTCAAAAAAAGTGCACTGCGAATAAGGGTAAAAGAGAGTATAAAAAAATACCAAAAATGTCTCTTATAAACATCAGAGGGACCAGTCAGAAACGAATGGCCATTGCCACACTTGGAGTTTTATTATTCCATGTCTGGCCAGGTTTGCCATCTCACCATGAAGAGGAAATTCACATCTGCTTAAGTTTTCTTTAGTAATTTATAATCCCAACCACTAAAATTAGAAACAGGTGTTAGTTAAATGAAAGCCAGTATAAAAGAAAACTACACAATATGTTTTCCATAAGATAGGAAGAAGAGAAGAAGACTGTTTATGAGTCATATAGCTAGAAAATCAAGGAACTCAAATAATAAAATTATCAAGGAGATAGGATAGGAACTTTAACATGATTTCATCTTAACATGTTAAGATCTGAAACAAGTTGCAAGGCTAATAGTACTGCTACTTCTCAGTCATATCTATATCAGGGAATTTCAGATCAGAACGTCCGTTATAGTTTTCTAGTCCAGTCTCTACTTTGAATGCGTTCAAATTTGGATCTTACTCTTTTCTCCCTGAGAGATTAAACAACCACTGATCCTACACTTGCAGCAGCTATACAAACTGACCATGTGAGCAGATAAGCAAATTGCGAACACTACAGAACATCTAGAAGGACAACCAGAAGGTAGATAGATAGCACTAAAAATTGAAATAGGTAACTGGACAGACTACATATGGAGAAAGGACAGCCGGATGTGAGATGGTACAAACATTAAGACTATGTGGCTCTTTTCACATGAGTTACAGAGTATCTTTTTGACTGCAATTTGTTGGCATGAAGTTATTAAAATAGTACCTATAAAAGTAAACATGTGGGATTACTTCATAAAAAAGGCTATATTTGAGGTGCAATTTATGTAGAGAAAGGGCACGTTCAGTTCCATACAACAATTAGGCTCCAAAAAAACAGGCTGGGTAGCAGACAATCTATACAGTATGTATGTCCTTCATTTTAAAGGCTATGCTAGAATAATAAAAACTTCTTTTTTTTTCTCTTGCTAGGAGGGAGCCACGTTTGTGAGGTATAGCCAGAATAGAGCATTTGATAATTATTTTGTTTTCCAGTGGATCCTTTAGAGTCTTAGATCTTTACACCTACAGGCTGTCAAAAAGCTTCAAAACTAGAGGAATAATTTTGTGAGAACCCTGCAAAGTAGCAACTGGATGTTTTGTCTTTCCTTTCTTACATAGGTCGTCTGCTCAGATGATAGAACTCAAGTCCTTAAATTTAGGAATACAAAAGGAGACCTAAGATAAAACTAAAGAAAGGACGATAGATTTGACAGCATTTTAAAAGTGTAAGTTTAGGAGATGATAGTATTATTTTTGAATTACAGTGATGTAAAGCTTGAGGAAGCGTGAGAATCAGGGTCTGGTTCTCCTTGGTCTCACGGAAATCAGAATAAAGTAATTCGTTGAGACTCCCATACTCTTAAAGCTGCCTTATTTTGCAAGACGTTATGAATATACCTCATGTATTAAATGGAAATGGAGAGCTAAATACTGCACTTCTATTCTACATTACTTTTATTGACATTTATAAAACAAACACAGATGGAAGAAGATTATATTAACATTTTCGTACTATTTTTAAATGGTGTTACACTATTAATAGAAGTGGGCATTTCTGATCTATTTCCAAGAATGTTAAATAACATGCTGTTTGAAATAAATGCTGAAACAATTGAAATTGTAGTACTAAAGAAGCTCTTAGCTACATTAAATTAATCTAATCTTGAAAACTGTTCTATTCTCCTCTATTGATGAAAAGTTTTGAGTGGTCAGTAATCTATAATGAAATGAAGTTTTAATACAAATACTACTATGTTTGACATTAAACAGCTTTGATCTTAGTTTTTATCAACTGAAGGAAAAGTTCAGTTTCACTTGGCAGGTTTAGGGGACAAAGAATATGTTTCATTTCAGAAATTTTTTTTTTTTTTTGGACAGTCCCTTATTAGACTCTTGACTTGTTCACAACATGCTCCAAAAACTATAGATTCAGATGTAGTTAAAATTGAAGGTAAGTGCCTACAACCATCATTTACCAGAGACTGGAGCAGATTTTACCCATTTATTCATCAATATTATAATAGCCACTGGTCAGGACATTCTCCGAGCAGTGGCAGTCTTGGATTTTTATCCTTGATTTCACTTTTTATCCAATGACTCTGTAATACAAATGCCTACACAAGCAAAGGAACACAGAGCAGAGTCCAAGTTTATTCCCTTTCAGATTTGCTATGAGCCAAGATGCAATGGGCATCTCACAAACTTTAAGCCCTTTGAGTTTAAGCACTCTCAGGAGTTGATGTCAACAACTAAGCAGTGGTTTTGGACTTACTTGGGCATCTAAATACTCCGTTATGTCCTGGACAGGTAAGCCCTTTAATTAATTTTTGTACCTAGATCATGTATGAAGGATGAATTTAACAGAAGTGGGAGAGAGGGAGGAGTAGAACAAATCAAAACTGGTTCCAGTGGTAGGGTCAGGAAGTATCAGGGAAAGGCAGGACCATGTGTCAACCTCATTCTATTGAGAGAAACAAGAAGCCGTTGTGTTCAAGCCAAAACATATGGTGGGAGGAAGAGGAGGAGCTGCTTGCCAAGCCAAATATGAGAGAGAGAGAGAGAGCGAGAGAGAAAGAGCTCTTCAGGATTTGAGAGGCAGCAGTAGAGGGGAGAAGAGCTAAAATGAGTCTTCTCTGATGACTTAACAAATATTTGTGATAGATCTTTCTCACAGAGAAGGGATTAGTGGAAGATCACACCACTACACAGTGTTTCCTGAGAATAATTACTTTTTCCCCTCTTCTGCCCCTAAGTTTGATACGCTGTCAGCATAAAAGAAGGCATAGCTCATGTTTCAAAGAAGTTATTTTTCATTAACAGAGTAATGAATCTTATGACAAGCAGCAGAAGTCTTTAAACTGCCAAAAACAGGGCTTCTAACCGTCTCATATGCAAGGTTCTTAATTATCTACAGCAGGCTCTGAAAACAATACTTTCGCATATAAATGGAATTGAAGATAAGAGCTTATAGCCTTTATTTTAAAGAATTTGGCCATACAACGGGGATACTGTACTCTGAAATCTGTTTTCTGTTTTATTTTACTGTGTTTAGCCTTTTAGCATATGGGTTTGGGTGAGGTCTTAAGGAATACATAATTACTGTATTTTTAGATGTGTGGTGAGGTATCTTGGTCGATAATTAAATATTCTGAAAAAAATGGTCTAAAAGATTTTTCTCAAAATTCTAATATGTGGTATTTTTGCAGAAAATATAAAAATAAAACGTTCTTTACCTGAAATACCTTAATGATCTCACATTGTATTCAAAATATCCTTTTTAATGAATGAAAGCTTAACAGTAGTTGTACCTTTGTAGCACATCCAAGTTAGTATCTTAAAAAGGAAGACCTGTGGAAATCTTAAAATATTTTAATACTATGTATCATTGTCTGTTCTGATACCCTGTGTGAAAGACCGTATTTGATAAGACATCCACAACCCATGTCAGCTCATATAACTGACCTACCATTTTACTTCCTGATGTAGCAGACAGCCAGTAGTAGCATTAAGAATCAAATACATTTTTAAGTCATGCTGGGGAAGTTTGCAGTGTGGTTGATTACCATTCATGGTCTAAACAGAATTCATTTTTGTTACACTTTTGCATCACTCTTGAGCAAAACATTCAGTCCCTCTCCCACAGGTTCTGTTATGTTACTGTATATTTGTCTTTTCTTTCAAAAGAATGTGGCAATAAAATGAATGTTGTCGGCACCTGAAATGTAATGCAGTTACAGGCATTTCCTGAGTTGAACTGTTTGGTTACCTCTGGGAAAGAGCTGCCACTCGGGGTTGTGACAGGAGTCAGCAGAGTTCGCTGCAAGTAACGAGGGAGCAGAAAGTTCAGCTCTTTGGGAAGACGGTTTCCTGAAGTGTCCCTTGGGTACGTGCTTCCTTTTCATATCCAACTGTAGTGAACGCTGCCATGACAGAGGTATGCGGAGACAGGCAGCCCAGCAGTGATGCAGGCAGAACACAGTAAGGGCAAATAGTTCAGGGACAGGAAGGGAGAAGACGCTGGGCCAAAGCTGTTGTGCAATTCCATGTGGGAGACAGGCTAACACACACACACGCACACACACACACACAAAAAAGGCGTAAAAATACAAAAATCTAGTGAAGATCCGCTTTATAAACTTGGATGAATTGCCCGCTCCAAGACTGGCCTATTACAACAAGGTCAATATACACGGGAATAAAAATCGTAACAATGATGATATTTTTTTAAATCTTAATTTTTAGTGTATTATGATTTTTTTGTTTGACTCAAGGGTTTTTTGGATTTACTGCACTGAACGTATGACTGAAATCCACGTTCTATGTAATATGCTGCTTCTCTCAATACAGTAATTTAAGATGAATCTCATTAAAAACCCTCTTTCTGAACAGATAAACAAAGCAGTAATGTGTTTTTAATGAGGTAAGGTGATTTCTTGCTGTGCAAATATGCCTAGACCTGTGAAAATGCAGTTTTTTTCTTCCCAGTGAGGATAACGATGAGTGTTTATCAATGCATCATTGTCCTATTTGCTGGTAAGACTGACCTAGTGAGCCACATATAAGGAGGGACGCCTCTACAAATAGAAAGATTAGTATTACTGTTTTCAGAAATTGCATTATTTGTCTAGCTGAATTGTTGTAATGTCATTATCATAAACTTCCAAATTTTTGTTTTAATTACAGTTTTAAGCTGAATTTGTCATGACTTCCCCCCCCCCCCCTTCTTAAACGTCCCTATCACTATTGCTGACCGCATTCAAAATGGCAACTTTCAGGAACTGTGGGAGATTTTCTGGGGTTTTGCAATGCTTTAAATAGTTTCTCATGGGTAGAATGAAATAATTCCTTTCAGTACAAATGTTGCTCACATGTAGAAGAAACTTCTTAGAAAAAATAAGAAATGCGCTAGCACTTTTTTTTTTTTTGGGCAATTCTTTGTTTTGCAGGGGAATAGTATAGAAGGAATTGAAAAAGAGCAAGAAAGGCATTCTCATGGCTTAGTGAGTCACAGTCTCGTGACTGTGTTATTTTTAGAAAAAAAAACTAACATAAAGCAAGCAAGTTTGTAAAGCAAACTTTTTGTTTGTGTGCAAGTAAACAAAGTTAAGCAAGCAAGCAGAAAAAAAAAACCTGAAATGCAAGTTCTGGTATACAGAAATTTCTTCACCAGTCACAAAATATTGAGAGGGTGACCCCCCCCCCCCCCCCCCCAAATCAAAGAAAATTGTACTTTTTATCCAAACCTATCGGAACCTGTTTGGTTTCACTGAACATACAATATTATGGGTGCCTTGGGAAATCTCAGTTCTTGATGCTGCCATTCAGGCTAAACGCTTACCATTATATATGTTATACTTTTATTAGAATTTATATATGTTATACTTATTTGAATAAGAAAATGCCCCCACACATGCATGATTTTGTTTATTTCTGCATTATGCTGAGGTATTTCATTTTTTTCTTCAGTGTTATCTAAACTGATGTCTCACTCTTGCATGTTCTTATTACCATGATTACTACTGTTTTGTTTTTGGTTTTGACTCTAACTTTAAGGCATAGTAATGGATAGAAGTTGTGATCTGCATCATAAATCTACTGCAGACTTCTTTTGTAATTTTTGTGTGTGCTGGCAGTACCATATTTACACTAAAGGAATTCTAGTCATTGCTTCTCTTAATTTCATGGGATTATTACTCATACCTAAATTTAGCAAAGCCCTAAAATATAAAGCTACCTAATTTGGTATACGCCAATAGAAAATGTTCAAATATATGTAAAAGCTCTGCTTTGTGGTAAAGGTGTAATATAAGCAGAAACTTTCACGGAAAAGGCATACTTTGATGAATAGGCATATGAATTGAATTAATATCTGAAAAGTTAATATATACTGCACACAATAAGACAAATCCTAGAGAATCCTGGAAACTATTTTTCCTTTCATTTTCTATTTGTGGCAAAACAGATTTCATTAAAAAAAAAATCTAAATTGGGTTGTCAGATGTTGTTAGCATTGCTAAAATTGCAGGACGATTTTTTGAATTATTTGCTCTTCGTTTTTTAAGTTGGGACTTCCTGTTGAAACATATATAAAGATCTATGGCCAACGTGTTAGCTGATCAGTAACAACAAATACTGATCCCAGTGTGCAGAGTCTAGACAAAGACGAGGAGCTTTTTTTAGGAGCATTTTATTTTCTTGATGGACATCACAGTTTGGAAGTAAACTGAGCACTGCCATCTTTTGTTGGAAGAGACTAACTGCAACTTTCAAATGCCTGTTTCAGAATATGTTGATGAGTTCAGATTTGTACACAATGCTTTATGTCGGGAGCTCTGTTTACCACTAATAGTATTTTTCTTTACCAAACACAAGAAAGAATATTTGCTGTATGAAACAGAGGGAGAAAAGACTTTAGGAACCAGAGTCAAGACCTACCTAGCACTTACTTACATTCTCTTAGAATATTATGCTTTTATAGGTGACACCACTTCAGGCAAAAGCCATAAAAATAGATACGTTCCTTTTTGGGGGGGGGGGGGATAAAGACACTGCATTCAAGTTTGATTTGTTAACTGTAGTCAGTGTTTTAAGAAGAAAAATATATAGCTGTAGCCTACACTACTGCTGAGTCACAGTTTATTTTCTGGGAAGAAAGATCGAGTGGTCTGAGGTGGTCAGAATACATTTGCCTTTTATTTTGTAGTTCAGGGAGGAAGGAGTGAAATTAAAAAAAGGGCAGGTAATGTACCTGGAAACACAGAAACTTTTAAGGGTCCTGTGTTATCCACTGTGTATTATGGCACCTTAACAAGGAATGGGGCTTTGTGATACAAGGTATTTGTAAAGGTCAGTAGAGATAGCTTAGTGAAAATTCACAGTGCCTATCTAAACCGGGAAATTTTGTGCTTTTTGAAATGGTGATCAATTCCTCATTTTCCCAAATGGAAAGACATGCTGGATCAACATCTACCTTTCTTGTAGGCAAAATTTGCTTACTTATATCTATTACTTCACCGTTTGAGTTATTTCTTTCATTGTTTCAACTGGACCAATCATCAGGACTGTTAAATTTATATTTGACTGCATCAGTCTCTTGCTTAAGCTGTACAATGGATTACCTATGGGCAACTGTACCTTGATGTCAGAACCGCAGTAGAAATTAAAAAAAAAAAATAAAAAGTCATATACTTACATGATGTAATAACTGAGCTTATAATACATTTGCTGCACTCTTTCTCCTATTCTTCCTTCCCGCTCTTCGGTAGATTCTCAGCTGGCAGTTCAAGATAGTGGAAGAAGATGTTTATGGCATGGAGAAAGGGACAAAAATTCTAGATGATGTAAGAACCATCCACAACGTGAGTGCTGGGCTTAAGCCATCCTTTTACCTGACTCTATCCTTGTTTATAAAAACGTGTCCTGAGGGATAAGAAGGTAGGACGAACTGCCATCAGCCTACCCTAAACTACAGTAGGGAGTATGAAACCTAAATTTTCCTCCATAATTGTGGTGTAAAGAGGTGTTTTTTTTTTTTTTTTTTTTTTTTTAATATTCACCATTCAGACAGTTAGACTACTGGGCTTATGGGGGGTGGAAGAAGAGGGCAGCCACTACGGTCTTGCTCTGTCCAACCCCCCCCGACTAAGCTCATCCACTTTCCCTCTAACAGTACTTTTTATGGGAATACTCAACTCTAAACTATAAGTATGTCACGTTGCTTTACAACCAAGGTTGTTTTCTAAACCACTATTAAAATTTTAGTAAAAAATTTCTTTTCCTTTGGCTTCTCTAAATTTAGTTTCCAGGTTACAGTCTGGACCAAACATTAAGGAATCTGAGTTATTCAGTTCTTTCTTTAGTTTTCAAATGGCACATTTCATTTAAAAGGGTTTGAATCAAAACACTAGATTATTTTACTTACTTTATTTATTTATATTATTTCATTTATACAAGAACTGAACCTTCTTGTATAACACAAGTACAAATACTACCAGATCTTAGCCTTTCTTTTTATCTGTCAGTGGTCCAGATGATTTAGTAATACGCCCATAGCTGATATGAAGGAGCTTTGGAAAGTGCATTAAGTCCCAAACAGCTCATCTTGAAAAAAATTAGATGGGAAAAGAAGCCTACTCAAGATTAAGAAAAGACACATTCCTCTCCTTCCAGTTATTACAAAGGCCTTCGTGTTACAGTATCATCAATGGCAGTTGTGCCTTCCACGAGTGTGGCGCTAAACAGACGGGTTTATAGATTTGTGCATGATCTAGCTGCACTAATCTCTCCTCACGCCACCACATTACCAGTATCACTCATGGCTTTGGCACATGTCCGAGTAAGCAGATTTGTTATATGACCTTATGTATATGTCTGGATATTTGGCAGATGACTAGTGTGGGTGTGAGCGTTAGAAAAAAAAGAGAGCAGGGCTAGAGACTTGCAGCTTCTAGTTATTCTCCATCTATGGAATGGCCCAACAGCCTCTGCCTTGCCATGAAAGCTGTCCTAAAACCTGAGACATAGTATTTAGATGGCTAACCCTAAGAATTGTATCATTCTCCCTTCCTTCAAAATCTAACTTGGGGGGGGGGGGGAGTTCTCTCTCTATATTCTGTTTTGATAAAAATAAATAGAATCTAAATGTATTAATATATAATTAATATATTAATAGGTACACTCAATGGGCTTGGCTTGCAGTTTCTATGCTTAGTTTTCCCAAGAGGTGCATATGGAAGTGTCCTTATCACAGTCCCATAAAATAAACTGCAAAATACCATTTTTCTCTACTAGTAAAAACTATTTGCGCAAAGAGCAAAATGTTAATGAGCGCACTCCTATTAAGCTTTGTGTATTTTGTTGACACAAGTTGTTAACAAGGTTTCATATGAAAATTACTGGACAATTTCATTCTACATCCTTTGCTGTCTTGGATATGTAAGCCTTGAATTTTGGAAGCCAGATGTTACTGTCTGTGTCTTACTTATTTTACCTCTCAGAGATCTGGCAATGCCAAAGCTTTTATGAATCTTAGCACACCTTTATAGATCAAGAGCATGCCCAAATATCCTAATCACTCATTTCCTACAGGTATAATATAATACAGTTACTGCAGGTATAGCTTAACACAATCATCCTGGCTAAACAATTTTTGCATACAGTTAGGGGAAGATTGGGTTTTTTTTTTAACCTAACAAAATAAAGACATGTGAGTGATTGATATAGGAAAGGCAAAGTAGTCCTGCATCAGTCAAGGGTACAGTCATTTGTCAAGTGATACTAAAAAAAGCAAATCTGGACACTGAATTCACTCTCAGCTGCCTTTAAGATTAGGAAGAAGCTATTTTTGCCTTACATAACCAAATAAAAGTTCTAGAAAAATTATATGTAGTAAGTGGTGAGCAAGGAAATATTTGGGGTCCCCAGCAGTAATGCACACAGGGTAAAAGTGAGGATAGTGATACTCTTGGTGGGTAAGGAAGGCTATCCAGCTTCCGCTAAGTGAGGTCCAGTGGGCACTGTCTTGTTTGCATAGCTAGCTTTCACTTCAGTTCTTCATGCAACAAACTGTTATAATTTCCAGCCCTTGCCTGTTAGAAGTTTTTTTTTAAAAAACAAAACAAAACTTAAGTTTGGAAATCTGAATGCGGTAAGCCACTTATGCGTACACACACACACACACACAAAACCCCATCAAATATGTAAACCATACCGTACATTACCAATCATAATACATTTCTTTCAAAGAGTCAGATGTTCTAACTGTATGCTACAGAATGGCAATAAAATAGCAACCTGCTGGTGGAAATTAAATCTAAGTGAACTTGCTAGATTTGATAAGCCAGCCATAGCCTACAGTGTTCTAGCTCATTCATGTTCTTGCAGTTTTCACTAAGTTCTGCTTCCCCAGTAATTAGGTGGTATCTGCTTACATGCAGACAGACTAACCTCTGTCTCATGCATTCATGCCTCATTTCCTCATTTAATGCTCTTTTCAGTCTTGTTATTTATTTTCTTTAATATTACATTTCCAGCTCTAGAGCCAGATGAGTCACGCTCATTGCCATCCACAACAGCACTCTCCAAGGCCTGTGAAACAATAAGGTAATTTATAAAAGCTTTTTCCACTGAAGTTATGTACACTCAGAGAAACTAACCTTTATTTTAGTGGTACTTGAATTAGGACAGAGTTCCATTCAGAGAAGATTATGAATAATAAAATACAATATTATTTTCAGGAAAAAAAAGAACCCACCACAGCACAACCACAACATACCAAGACACTATGTGAGACAGCAGTTTATGCTCACTTACTTTTTTTCACTTAGGAGGGTAAAGAATAAAAATAGAATGAAATTTCAGAGCACTGTTTTTTGCCATAGAAAAAGGGAGATAAGTAAGTTCTCAGAAATTCCTACATTAAATACAGAATGACTGACTGATTTATTTTCATCACATAAGCAAAGTCATTTCTCCTTTCAAAATACTGTTTTCTCTGAGTTGTATATCTTTTCCTGTTTAGCTGTCATGTCATTTTTTTGCCTATAATTGTTACAATTTACAATTAAAATTTGGGATAAGAAAGTTAATTCTTACCTTCCTGAAAGTGATGTTGATAGACTAATTAATGCCTGTGAGATAGAAGAGAGGTAATCCCTTCTAACACAGGGCAGAAAACATACTAATCCAGAGTAAAGATATTCAGAATAAAAATACAGAAGAATCTATTTACCTATAACGTAGGGGGACTATCCTATATTCTGTCAATGAATGAAACCACCATTGTTTCCATTACATCAATATAAACTTGACCTGTGAAAATATAGTATAATCCTTTGTTTCAAGTTTCAGTTTATTGTTTACAATAAAAATGAATAGGATGACAAGATGTAAGAACAGTTATTATTACTCTTTTACTTTTCCCTAATGTAAGTAGGTACACATAGAAGTAGATATTGCTTAGCTGTACTTAGTCCAATCTGTTCTGTAAGACTTACTAAAGCGAGCGTCAAGCTGCTGGCCTCCTGTAACAGTTTATAAAAGTCACCTGCTGAAGACATTTCATCAAATCTGCAGTTAACTGCAAGTCAGGGTACAGCACTGCTGATTTCAATAGGACACTGCCATGTCACACAGGCTGAGCATCTGATCTGCCGTATTTATTTCTCTACGTCTAAAGCACAGTTGTCCTACGTACAGTTGATGTAAGCAGGGCACAACTACTTAACAGCATTCCTACATTAAGAGAGAGAGATAGTCGTCTTAGGAAAACAAAAAGTAGTTAATAGTATACGCATACAGCATTCAGTCTTATTTTGTTTGAATAACCATCACCGTAATGCATCACTGCGTTTTACAAATGGTTAACTTAGGTTCCAGATGAAAAATACAACCTTGAATAGATATACTTTTATCTGGAATAGATATTCTTGATAGATATACCAGCCAAAACAACACAAAAAACACCAACAAAATGGCAGTCTAGAGTGGATGTCACTGTGAAGAATATTGCATTCCCATTTTAGGAATATTTTTTTCAAAATTAGTAAGTGTTACTTGACACTTCCAAAAATTTACTGCTCCAAATTTCACTAGTAAAATAATTAAAAACACCATTTTAATATTATTAAAATGATATTAAAAAAATCATAGCACAACTTTTCATGCTTGCAGAAGACGATGAAGCAGAGCATGTATTTTATAACACCCTAAAAATCTGCTCTTCTTTTCCTCTTAAAATTGTGCCACAGTCTTTATACAATAAAGTTTAATTAAAATAGTTTTTCATAACTGACTATTTTTGAAGACCATGGCATGTTACAGATCCATATAAATTTCATGTATATAATGCTGTTTAATCTTTCTATATAGAAAATGCCTTTTATTTCTGTAATACTCTCTAAGAAACAGAAGCCTGTTTGGATGTACACTGATACTGCGAGCAGAGTCCTTTACAACAATACACTCTGTAATTTTCCTGAGCGCTGAAAATTCGTTCAAATGGAACATGAGTCAGGAAGTACGTTTGGGAATAATGTCGCAAAGTTGTAAATGCTGCTTTACCATTCCCATGAATACTGTCTTGTAGGAGATACAACAAGTATCAGAAATGATGTCAAATCTAGTTTGTTGGAGTACCTGTAAACACAGTGATATTTTCAAAGACGTTGCAGGATGCTGTCTTGCTAACTTTGAAGAGAAACAGATATTTAAGTTGACAAGTAAAATAATGAGGGGGTACATAAACCATATACGTGATATTGATGCTTATGAAATGATTTCTTTCAGAATGATTTAAATATGGACTCAGATTCAAAGCTCATTGGCACTTTTTGATCCAGAAGAATTTTATATTAAATATTTGGTATTTAAATTCCATCACAAGCCTATGTCTATCAGAGCAGTGCTAACAAGAAAGAGTTTGATTCTGGGATCTCTGATGGTAGCTCTGACACCTCTTTTCAACTGAAAGACAGGTACTCAGCTCTTCCACTTTCTCCTAGGAGCATGCCCTACTATAATTGTGTCTGCTTACAACAGAAAGGAAACATGTCAAATAGAACTTGTGTTTGTTTAGAAATGAAGATGTTTCTTTGAGGGGATATAGATTAGCAATTACTAACCTGCACTGTTTTGTGGGTTAAAAAAATAGCATTTGATCAAAACTGGAACAAATCTAAAATTCAGCTCTTATAAAGGCATGAATAATCTTAGTAGCTTGAGGTTTGTTTTTTTTTTAATTATTCTTCCTCTCCTCATAAACAATTACATATTTCAAAATTAGACAGTGATCAGAAACACAAGAGATATACATTTGGAAAAAAAAAAAAAAGAGTTCAAAGTATTTTCCAATTAGAATTTTTGTAGTACTGGAAAGCTGAAAGTCATTGTATTTCAATCACTAGTAATGTCTGAGGTTAATGTATTATTATTCATAGGGTAATAATTCATCAATTACTAACCGAACTCACTTTGCTTCTGTTCTGAGTGCCATGCTTGAGTGTCACGCTGAAAAGAAAGGTTGTTACCTGGTATTAGGAATAAATGCCTGCTACATGTTATTCATTCTCATTGGAGAAGGAAGCCCTATTTGTAGAACTGTATCCATATGCTAGGAATCAATATGATTATTTTAGTAATTAAATTCTTATCAAAAGCAGGAGAGAGTACTGACTGGCAGAAGAGAATTAACTACATCTGGAATCCAAAACAGATCATCTACTTCTTTCTGGAAATATAATTACTCTTCCAGGAGAGGTTTTCTTCTTATTGATGATGCTATCGCTATTAATGTTTGCTTCAGCTCAGGTTTCAGAAGATTGTGTCTTCTTGGGGTAGATCCCATCTCAGATGTCTGATAGTTTTGCTCATTTTTGTCAATATTCAAACTTGTTTTAAAAAAATAGTTGTACAATAATCTTTTCAAAATTATTTCTCAGGTTTCAAAAGAGAATTTCATTGTGTGACAAGACTAATGTTTGTAGAATTCCCCATTCAATTCTTGAACATTTTCACAGAATGGGTGAATATACAGAGATAATTTATTATAACAAGTGTTCTAAATAGCTTTCCAAAGGTGTCTGTGGCTGAAGTTATCAAAAGCACTTGTCCTGTATGTCCTTATGTCTTATGTAGTACCACTAGTCTGTGTTTAATGAATGATACATGAAGGGCTGTTATGAAGCTGTGCTGTAGGGAAGGACTTTATTCTGAGTCATGAACAGTGCTGAATTGTAGACTCATTAATCTGATTAAAAGAATGGCTCATTATGACCCAGGTGGCTATACAATTTTTAAATAATACACTGTTTGTCTGAGATAGTATTAATTGAAGCTATTGTGCATTTTATTTATGACGTTTTTCATTTAAACTTTTATTATTGTTCTATTTATATCATCAAACGTGCCACTGGCCATTCAAATGCAACACTTACTTATAGGTTTGCAAAATAATTCTTCTAATGCTCAGCAGATATTAAGTTTTCAGCTTTCCCATACGGTTTGGAATTAGAAACACTTGAAAGAGTAATGTGTTGCATAACTACAGTGCTTCTTTCCTATCTGTATCCATTTTGAAAAAAAATAATATAAACCAAAGATACTGCTAATAAAGACGTTTATACTAAATTTTCAAAAATGCTTTGAAAACATATCCCCATCCCCCCCCCCTTTTTTTTTTTAAGCAAATTCAAATGGGATATAGTTAACAGAAACTGTCATCTAAAAAGAATTTGTTCTGTAACTGCTTTCAGGCAAGTACTCCTTACCCCGGTGGACAGTTCTATTAAGGTCACGTTGGCAAAATTATTCTTTCTATGAATTGCTCAGCAGCAAATTCCAAGGGGCAATCAGTTACAAATGAAATAATATTATGAATCACCTCAATAGTTATCAAGTCAGTAGATAGCATAGGCAGTAATAAGTGAAAAACAAATTATGACTTTGAAAAAACTCAATACTTGTAAGAAACTCTCCAGCAAAAGCAAAAATGTGAACATGGCAAAGCCAACTCAATTAAAAGCTTTGGATCATGTTATCCTTAGATGAACAATATATGCCATTTTTAGTGGAAACATATTCAAGTCATATCCAATCAACTGTCTCTAATGAATGCAGAAAGTTGATCTGTGTCATAAAAGATGCAGGAAACATCCTGAAATCTCACTCTACATGGGGAGAATAGTAATAAAAATTTTTCTTCAAGATCTAAGATTTCTTGTTTGCAAAGCCCTTGCTCGCAGGCTTAAAAGTTTGAGATGACATGTCTGGAAAGATTGTAATTGTCTGACTCTAATATAACGTACTACAACTCTGCAAAGAACTACTCATAATTCAATTATAGTTCACTTACCTTTTTAGAGATGGCAAACGCTATTTCAAAGCTTGCCACCTTTTCCAGGCACTGTAATCTGTATCCTGAAGGTCAAATAGAAAAAATAATTTATTGAGATGTTTCCCTTTTATCTATAACTTTCAACCAAATTCTTAAGATCTACACAGGGAAAACTTCTGCTAGGGTTGAATTGGAACAACACATAAAGCCGAAAAATTATCTAAATTCAGACTGGTGTAAATAGAGAATAATAGTAGTTGGTTAAGTTTTTTTTTTTCTGAACACTAAGCTTACTTTCATGGATTCATCTAAAACATGCCAAATGGGACTTAACCAAAGGAAACTTAGTTTTAAGGAAAATGACTACTATGCCAGCTGAGGAGCTATCAGAACCATAAACAGAACTGTTTACCCAGCGCTTTCTTGTGGAGCATACTTTTTTGTTGTTTGTTTTTTTTAAATAAACAAGCCAGGCCATGCCTCCCCTATGTAGGTCCTCAGGTTTCAAGAAAACACTGCATGTAAGAAAGAGTTAATTTATCTTTCTGGGACTGTGGCATTTCAGGCTTTCCCTCCGACATTCTTCTACCTGCACAGCACTAAATATAAACAAAGAATAAGAGAAAGCTCTACCAAAGAACGTAAGAGAAATCTGGCACATGACACATGAAGGTAAAAATCTTATTCGGATGCCTCTAAAATGAAGGAAGTACATTCATATGGCAATAGAAGCCCCAAATTAGAAGGTTGAAAATTATTTTGAAGACAGCATAAAATTAACTAGTATAATTCAAAACAGTGCTGGATACGCCTTTATCCTATCTCACAATGTGCTATTGAACCCTCATCCAAATTAATTTGTGCCTTTCTCTGACACTGTCTTGGTCATTTCATCTTCTAAATAGAAGATACAATCTTATCTTTAAATGAGGATGAGCTAACAGGCAAAGTCTGAAAAATTCATACTCATCCTTGAGCTGAGAAGCATGCACAGTCATACACAAGACTGACCAAGTAATTAATATTTGAAAATGTTGATTTTTTGGAAGTGTTTTATTAAGTGTTTTGATATATGACTGTAACATTTTTTGACTCTCAGGATTTTTCTAAAACAAGAAAAGAACACCAGAAAAAAAACCAAAAGCCATTCAAGAAAAAAATTATATTAATTTGGTTTTTTTCCTAATATACATGGTAAGTGAGTAATCTCTCAAATACTTAGTGTTTTCATTGTAAACAGAGCTATTCTGTGGACTCATGAATGATAATTCCATAGAATATGGAATGGTTCCAGCAATAGGGACCTCAGTTGTCCATGTGATTTTAAATATTTGTAAAGCATCATGACTTATGTAATTACACTATTTACTATTAACTGAGCAGTTTCCAGGTAGTTCTGGATTTGCTCCAGAGGGCTCACCTGGTTTACATTCTGAGTTGTCTGATGTCAAGTGTTTTAGTTTTGAATCTGTCTTTCCAGTAGACTGATTTTAATGATTCCCCCC
Organism: Struthio camelus; assembly: GCF_040807025.1. NCBI lineage: Eukaryota > Metazoa > Chordata > Aves > Struthioniformes > Struthionidae > Struthio > Struthio camelus. The sequence continues at coordinate 28,732,226 of NC_090946.1, read as the reverse complement.
CGCCCCTCCAACTGTTACTAACCTAAGATTTCATTGTTCATTGCCTCTTACTGAATTTTATGGAATAACTGACATGTAATTGTATCCAGAAACATGGCTGTTTTGAGGCAGCTTCACTGACGCTACAATTGCAACACTAAAAAAAAAAAGATTTTTTCCTTGCTTTAAGGCTTACCTTTCAGTAGTACCGAAGGGTTCCCAACTCCAAGTACAACACCCACTACTGGCATTCATCTTAGTCATTAAAGACTTCCCAAGCAGAAAAATGTAAATCACTTGTGTGACCAAACTGGATTTTTCTGAAACAACAAAAAAAAGTTAATGGGAAGCTGAGGATTACTTTAAAGGACATCTAATAGTGTAATATTATTTTAAAATCCCAGTCCAGTTAACACAAATGTGCCATTTATCCACCACTCAAATACACACAGGAGCTGCCACAGAAAAATCAAGTATCATTTCACAGTCCTTTAGCGACTAACAGGAAAATAAAGCGTTTATTAGCTGAAAAATAACTATAATATATGATATGATGATAAATATGATAAATAACTAAAAACTTATTTCAGTAAGAGATATAAACAACTCTCAAAACAAATTTTAGAAGACACAGCAATTCTGTAGCCAAAACCTAGTACAGTGAGTTAGTGAACCACAAATAATCACTTTTCACTGTCTCTGTGGCTGTCATGATTGTGTCTCAATAGAAGGCTGGATGCTCTGTTTTTACGTTTCTGGAAAGAGAAGTGAAAAATGTAAAGCAGCAATCAGAACTTAAAGGTTTTTATATAAATTAAACAGTGAGAACTTTCATAGTGTCCGTTTGGAGGCAAGAACAAACAAAACACTAATTGAACTTACTTTTTAGTGAGGTTAGCAAAACAAAGGGAAAAAAAATTTCCTCATCTCTTCCATGAAAAATGGGCCATCCAAGCAGAAGAGATCCCAAGAGGAAATATCACAAATAAAAAACTGTAAAAAACATTTACTCGTTTTGAGACAAAGTATTTTGTAGAGCTGGAGCTGACTGAACTTATTTAGGTGGAAAGACTTATCCGGCTCGGACCAAAGAACCACAGGTCATTATTTTTTATAATCAGATTAGCTGGAGGAACTGTTTATTCAGTATAGCTTAATATAGTTACTTCCTTCTGGGCAAACTGCAATACAAAATACATTTCAGAACACAGACTCAAAAGCTTTTGAAAGAAGATAGATGGCATACGCAGGCCCAAATGTCAGTTTTCATGGGGAATCTTATCTCCCTAAATCAAGGCAGGATTTGCCTAGTGGTCTCGGATCAGAACTGAACCAAAAGTGACAATTCACTGTAGAAAACATTTATTAGCAAAACATCCTGAGCTTCAAGAAATAAGTAGATTTTTTTTTTCCTAAAGAAATGACAAAGTAGTTAATGTACATGTTGATCAACAGCTGGGGCATATGAATTTTTGGGATCACATGCTTTTGGGATCATATGCTTGTACTGCTTAGTTATACAAAGCATAAAAATAAATAGCAAGGTCACAAAAAGATATTAATACAGATGGCTGATAGCTGCACAGCATTTTACCTCCCAGGGTATCTCTGATCTTTTCGGTATTATCAGATTTGACTTTTGGGTGAAAGAAGAATCCTGTAATCAAAGAAACAGAGGATTCTTACTTTCTAGGCAGAGCCTCTACTTAAAGCATCATACAAAAGGTTTCTACAGAAACCTGAAAGGTGAAGGGCTTAGCCAACCAATGCTAAAAAGCTCAACCCTGAGCCCTACATAAAACCCACAAAAAAACATTTTCTCTGTTCTAATGGCTCCAGAAGTCTCTGATGGGGATCTCTATCATGCCTCTTCATCTATGAGAGACATGTTACATTAGCATATTTTGTCTCTTAAAATGAAGTATTTTGATAACAGTTAAAAACATGGATTCAGCTCAGGTCCTTAACTGATACTAAAGCTAATAAATTTAAGTTAACTCTGATCTGCTTTCTGGCAACTTCTCCAATGATTTTTGCCATATACTATCATCTCCTACGTGATGTATAAGCTTTTTAAAGAGCTGTTTGTCCTATATATAGTTACGATGTTTCAAATTGTTACTCACTAAAAGAGCAAGTATTTTTGGTTCCTTCTGAAAGTCATATTTCCATAGTGATGCCGAGCTGACAAAAATATTCAATACATCATGATAACTGAAGAGTAACTCACTATCACAGATACCACTCCCAGATGCCTTAGTGATTCTTCCATTTTAAGCTCACTCTAGGACATTATATTGGTGCAAAACTCACTTGTTTTCCTGAACCTTATATAATATTTCAATTCTCAGAGTTGTAATACAAGACTCTTAGGATTATTTTAGGGCCTAACAAAAAAAGACCTGTCTTGCCTATAACCTCACAGTCTCAAATCATTTGTCCCAGAAGACTTTCCATCCCTAAACTCAGCAACATGTCTTTCCACCACACTCCGTTTCATACTGTAAAAACCACCATTTTGCTGCACTGCAACACAGAGGTTTTGAGCTGAAAAATAATAATTATGTTTCAGGGCCACAGAGGCAGCACACAGGCCAATCATTAAATAATACAGCTGCGGCCTTACTAATCTCGAGGGTGCTACCCCTAAAAAAAATGCAGATATGAGCCAGTCTGTTCCACAGCAATACAGATGTACTCATAAATGGGCTAATTCTGTATTCATGAAATAGTTAAAAGTGCACTATCTGGTTATCATCACATTCACAGGGCCCTAAGCTAGTCTACTTCATCCAGAAAAATCTAGCACAGGTGTCTGAATTCACATATTCTAAAGAATCATAGGGGCTACCTCACTATGAAAGTCAAAGATCCTCTTGGTTTTTGCTCCAATTTAGCTTCTAATTGACTTTATCTACAGTGTGTATTACGACAATCTAGGACATATTACTTTGTTAGCCTAGCAATCGCGAAGAACAGGAGATTGCTGTACTTTTGAAAACAAATAGAAATGGCTGCACCATCCTGTCCAGCCATAAATAGTGAACAGCTGCTTAAAGAGTCATCATTCCAGATGACTCCATTTCTCCATATTTATCTCCCAGTTTAAATACAGCTGAAAATGAGGAAAACTTTCCCCAGTGAGTTTCATCAAAGAGGGCCAAAAGATTATCTCAGCCTGAGATGTAAATCACACATGAGAACAGATTATCACATGTATCATAATGCTTCATAAATGGTCATGTCCTACTGGTTGTCAGAGCTGTGCAAAAAATCCAGAAAAAGACACGTATCCACTGGGTCACTGAAGATGAAAACTCTTTCACTGAGCGGAGAGCACATGTCACAAGATAGAAGTCAACTTAACTCTATTATTAACTTTCAACGTGCCGGAAAGGACAGACCAGATATTTTGAATCATTCTCATACCTGTTTAGTGGAAAGTTTTTCTTTGTACATAAATCCTTTGGTTTTCTTGACAATACTCTTAGATATACAAACTTCATTTTACTACTGCTGGTATTTTATTGTGGCTCTATTTATTTCTGTTAAAATAAGCTTTCAACTAGAATTTCAATTCACCAATGTAGTAATATTTTCTTTCCACTACACCAACAAGAAATCTGCAAGAACGACAACTCTGTAGCTCAACAGCATGCCAATGATTAACGAGTAAATGCCCCCAACAAGAAATGAAGCATTCAGTTCTCTCTCAGAAGAGAGTTTGGAGAGCTACAATAATAGGACATATAGTAGATCCCAATTCCAAAGATAATTATTCGTCCCATTTATGAACAACTCACAAATGTTAAGGAGTTTGGGGCAAGTCTATCTTTATAAAGAATTCATGACATACCTCCTTTCAATCATCTCACATCCACCCACACTGACATTTCACAAACCAAACTTATCCGTAATACCTCTCAGGGCAAGGCATTTTCTACACGTTTGTTCAGGTCAGCAGGCAAATGTTCTCACCTTCCAGTCTTTAAAAAAAAAAAAAAAAAAAAAAAAAAAGAAATGAGGGGAGAACACGTTCACCCACATTCTTGTACAAAAGACCACTCCAGGTCAAGATCAAGAAAAAGGCCTTCAACCTTCTCTTTTGTCCTTTCACATAGTGTGTGTTATATTTCCCACTGGAACTCTGCAACTCTTGCAGCTTCTTTCTCCCTGGGATAACAAGATCAGACAGTGACAAAATGACAAATATCAAATAGCTTTCTCTACTTTCCATTGCAAAAACAAAGACATACTGTAGTAAAAATGAACTCTGAAAAATTAAGTTATAGATAACAAAATATAGTGTTCCGAATATGAACCTGACTGTACCTTACTTACTTACACTAAGAACTGTATCATGATTTGGTCTTCTATGGCTATTCGAAATACACATTAAGGTCCTTTACAGTTTATTTTCTTGCTACATTTTATCACCTATTAAGTTGTCTAGACACGTTGTAATCCTTAAAAGATAAAATAATTGCTGAATAGCACTTCTTCTAATTACGAGACAATAGTTGCACTTTTCCCTTGTACCTTGGTGACACACTTCTTTTACAAAAAATGAAAACAAGTGGAGGTCTTGCTATGGCAAAACAATACATGTCTCACTGAAGACAAATTTCTGTGTATGATAATTATTATATATGGTGAACTGCATTAAAAATTGGATGACCACTCACAGCATGTAAATACAGAGTGATATTTAGGGAACAGAACGGAGCAAAAATCATTACACACAGAAAATTGCTGCAGCAATGCAGCAATTTAACATGATATAAAGGCAGAAAATGTTAACTCACATTTACTGGTTTACTACAACAATTTTTCTATGAAAAACGGCAAGTAATAAACACTATTATTCCCTGATTTACAGACTTGAGAGTTGTGGTGGAAGTAAAGGCACACTTGCTCAGCACGTCAGTGGCAGCGGCTGCATTAAAATGAATCTATTTCTGACCCCAGATAGCACAAGGGAACTATTAAATCTGAATGAAGTAAGGATCCATTACGTAAGTTTCACAGGAAAGTTCTCATCAGCTTCTGTATCTTATTACTATACCACTTCAGTGCTGTGCTGAATCATTTGTGAAGATAGCGCTCAAACACTCATGTCAAAGAATGCTGAACAGAGTTTTCGGCGGTTTTTAACTTATTTTTAATCTTTGTTCCTCAGTATGCAGCTGCTGCCAATAAAATGGCCAGAAGAATGTTTTTTATTCAAAGAAAAAATTGTGCCAGGATTGCTGTCAGGTATGGCTGCAATGTTTCATCTTAAACTACCCCAAAATGTCAGTTTGAGACATTCCTATCCATCTCAAGGCGGGGGGCGGGGGGGCAGCTTTAAGACTGAACTACAATAAAGCAAACGAAAAGGGTCTGGCAACTGCAAGTGTCAGTAAAGCTCAACTGCAGATGACACTGTCAGTTCTCTGTGCAGCAGAGTGTATTATATGTCTGTATGGTAAATGACATTTTTTTGTGATCTGGATGCACTTCTTAATGATTTCTACCACTTCGTAAATGTCAGACATGTGATGTGAATTTCTGTTCACATTATCACTCCAGTGTATAATTCTGAATAATCACTATAATCTGTTCTTAACAACTATGGTCATGATAAAGATGTGCGCTACTTCTCTTACAAGTTTATCACCAGAAACTATTGCCAGTTCTCACAGTAAACTCCAAGAGACAAGAAAACAAGACGAAACAAAAGAAAAACCTTTATTCAAGATTCTGTAATTCCATTCTGATTTGTGCCCTATTCTAGCAAAACCTTAAAACATGTGCATAAATAAGAACTTCAACAGTTCCACTGAAAGAAATAAAGCTGCTTATATGCATAACTGTTTTGAAGGACTATAGCATTGTTCTCACAGTGGTAACACTTTGTGGAACGCTGTTGAACACGATGAACTATAATGTTTGAATTACATAGAGTAAAAAATAATACAAAAATTAAACACTGCCAAACAGACATGAATAATGTTAAATATAGTTAAGCTGTAAATATATGGAACCCATTTAGATCTCAGTGTACTTGTGTCTGCCCACTTAAAGAAGGCAAATTAGCCACCTTTACAACACATCTAGTTACATTTTAAAAAATATCGGTATATGTTTTGGAGAAAGGCATTTTGATACGTTCAGAGGAGGTGTTGCTCACATCATTTATTGGCTAAATATCAGCACAGTTACTACAGACTGCAGAACGATTGCTGCTGCTAAACAAAGACCAAGAGTTAATTCATGACTCAAAAGGGGTCATAAAGGGGACAGGCACCAAATTTGATTTAAGGGCAAAATGACCTGAAAATAACATGCCTGCATGTTATGCTGCAACATAGCAGAAGCAGACTAATATCACCAATGCAAACTGAGGTCCCCGCAAAGGGATAGTAGTAAGTACAGATTTGACATGTTAGAGAAAAGAAAGAAGTAACACTTAGCACCAATATTTTAGACTTGTGTTCTAAACGTTCTCCTAGGGAATTTTAGAATTAATTTAACGCTGAGCACAGGTTAAGCAGATGTTAAAATGCTGATAATTCTTCACAACAATCAAAATAATTGAATTACATTGAATCTGTCTTTATAGATGATTTATTTAATCTAAATCTTGATTATCTGTGACCAAAATAATCAGTCATATCAATTAATATGGTCTGTAAAGTTCCATAAGATCGCATACTCTGGCAATGTTCTGTTCTGTTCTTCCTAAAACTCAAAAAGAAGGCTTCTACAGAAGCCAGAAGTAGACTAGAAACAGTATTTCTGTACTGACTACCTTGGTAGAAGAGCTTAGCAGAACAGTCTGCACATGAAGGATTAACAGACTTCACCAATGCAGGATTCCTATGGAGTCTTGAAGGAAAAAAAAAAATCACCCTTCCTGACAGAGGAACAGGCAGATAGATAGAAGGCAGTGACTGAGGGCAACAAATTTTAGACATGAAAATATAATCTTGTAATTTGCTAATAATCCTCTAATCAACATCAAATAACAGTTGAAAAAACTGCTAATAAAGACTGCCTCAGGAGGCAAATTTCAGGGGAAGTAGGACCACAGACCAGAATTAACCATGGTATAGGCTGCAGAAGAGAACAAAATAAATATCTTCATAGCACGTATAACGTCTGTTAGTTTTCATACCAGAACGTAGAGTAGACTGAAAAATATTTATTTATATATGAATGTATTCTATTGAGCAGCCAAAAACAACACAAATACCCTCAAAGGAGGAAAAAAACTGAGCTTTTTTGTTCTAAGAGGACAAAGAAAACACCGCACGCTCAGAGTAAGAAAGGCCTCGGTGTTTTTTTTAATTTCTAGCGCTCTTACCAGCAGGCCATATAAGTCAAGAAGCCATTTCATCTCAAGCTATGCACACAAAAACCTCACTCGAAACCTAATACAGCTTCAGTGGTACTACCTTTCCTCAGGTGGTCTAATCCAGTCCAGTAAACTGTTCTATGCCTTGCTTGCAATGAGCGATAACCAAATCCCATTTTATGGGTTACAGACTCTTCAGACAGAGGACAGCGAGCATACTTCCTCTGAACATCCTTGATACAGGAGACTTTCCCAAACACGTTGCTGAACTTCCGTTTTCTAGAAGTCAAGCTGATCTTTCACTGAAGACACATCTTGTACAGCATCCACGTTTTAACATGTGTTCAAAATAATCTAACACCACAAAGGCACATACCCCTGCCAACCACACACAGAGTAGAATAGTAATTTCCAAACAGAATATCAACTTTCTAGAAGTGGTCTTCTGGATATAAGAGAAAGATCAGTATTCAAGTAAATTCAATAAGCAAGATCTGGGCTGGGACATTTTGTTCTTCTGTTCCCTAACACAGGAACCTCAAGGTTTTCTATCATAGAGTTTTTTCTTCTGTTTGTTTAAAGAACAAAAGCATCAAAGTGCATTCCTCTGGGCAAATACATATTTTTCACTGGCTAGCTAGTTTATTCCTTTCCTGTAGTATTTTTCTTTTTTTGTCAGTATTAGAACCCAACTTTTTCCCAATGGGCATGGCACAGTACGTACAGCAGGATGCTTATGTACAGTAAGCTACGACAATAAAACCCTCTCCTCTAGGCTCAGAAGGACATACCCTCAGCATATCTTCCTTTCCTTACCAATAGTTGCCTAATCTCTTTTCCAGCCAGCTGCCACATTTCAGTCACTCTCAGGAACGAATCCCTCTTTCACAACAAAGATGCTAAGTTAGTTAGCTAGGTAACTTTACTATGCCTTAATTTAGAATGAAGAAGCTGTGTTGCACTTATTCTTTGGCTGCTGATATATCTTTCATACGTCTAATAGATATACGTCTATGGAAGAAGGACCGAGTAGAAGTCCAAAATTATTCATATATGTTCTAAAACATGTATAACGAATTGCATGTCCTAATACCAACGAGGGAAAGTGGAAAGCCACAGAAAGTAGCAGGCCACACAAGCAGGCAATACAGTGCAGTTCTTCCAGTTTTCTCATGTCACTTCAGCCCATTACAAGGGTAAAACCTGTAAGTGATATGTCTAACAGATAAAATTCATATTATAATAACAAGATTCTAATTTTTAGCATAGGGTGGCATGGAAGGTGAACAGATGGTATGTTGAGCCACCAAGATGGAATTGTAAGATGGAAAATAACACAGTCCCCATCTAGACCTTTCAAGTATCAATGACAACCTTTTCTAAAAGCAAATGAGCATTGCAAATTAATAAGAACAAGATTATAAATATATTAAATTGTGAGAAAGACTAAATAGTTTGTACAAACAAAACTGTATCACATGCACATGCATTAACAAAAATGTATCACATGCATAACTGTTAACTTTGATGTTCTTATGCCAGCATTTATTTTTCTGCCTAATCCTTCAAAATTTACTTGCGTGAATAATCTATACTCTTACCGTTTGCTCAAGAGTGAAACTGTTCTCCTTATGCTTCTCTGAGAAGCTGCATTCCATATATGCCTGCACAGGTCTGTTCTTCATCATTTTCTGCACTTGATAGATCAGACCCTCCACTGGATCATCAAAGAAGGTTGCACCAAAAGAGGTTTGCAACCTATACAAGCTAAGGGGCTAGTCTCTCCCTTTACTAGAATACATTGTAACTAGATGGATATGAAAATCTGACGACTTTGCCATTTGACTTTAATCTATATTTGTGGAAAGCAAACTACTAAACTAAGCTGTCTTTGACGAGCTTTTAAGGAAGCTGTTGAAAGGAACAGCTGATCCTAAAAAACATCAAAGACTTAACAAAGCACTCAAAGTCAGCAATGTTCTTCAAGGAGATTATAAATATGGCATTAAGAGGCCTTAAATTTTCTCCTAGGTAAAAAAAAAAATATGTGCTGTTTTTCCCCCTTAGCTAGTGAGTCTCAGTAGGTGATGTAGTTCCAAGAACTCCTGTCAGGCTTTTTACCATTTCTGATGGGTATCAGCTATAATGCAACTAGTGCCCTGGGTTCACGGAGATACATAGGTATTTCTGATTGTTTGCATTAGAGCACTAGCAGTCAAAAATACCTCAGAGGAAGGGAAATTTAATCAGTATGTCTAGACAGAGCAGGTAAAATTCACAGCAAAAATGTCGTTGTTTTCCACTGAAGTTTCATATTAGATATTGTGCACTGGCTTGTCCAAGTGGCATATTCGGCAAAGAGACAGCATTTGTGTTTCAAAAGAACATGAATTATTTGGCTATTAAATCAGTTTCAACAGTCTCAAAAGCAAGGATAGTTTCCAAAATGTTTTGCGTTAGTTTTGCCTCAAGAAAGATAAAAGGCTAGCTTAAATCCTGATACGAGACTGGCACTGCTCCCTTCTTTTTTTTTTTTTTTTTTTTAAACTTTATCTGCTTTTGATATAACTACTCCTACAAGTCCAAAACAATACCTTTTTTTTTTTTTTTTTTTTTTTTTTTTACTATATGGTCATTTTAGGCAGTTCTCCTAGTATTGGCATTTAGAAAAGAGTAAAAGTAGTAATTCCAGCCAGGAGTCAAAACCTTTTTAAACAGGCTGAATTGCCCATAGTCATACCATCACATTTTGCCCTTTTCCATGTCATGAGTTATCTCCTAAACTTTTTGTAGTTCAAACCCATCCTCCTCCTTCGGACCATTTTTCTGGAATGACTATAAGTAGAGTTTTGACTATAGGTAGATATTATATTGAGAATCCCCATCATCATGCTGACCAGAATAATATGCTCTTTTCCCTTATAACATTCCTCTTGAGACCAACGAACATTATCTGTGGGGGAAGTAAAATATTTTTAAGTGCAAATAACACACAGGGACATGACCTATGATGGTATTTTGGAGCTATATCTTTATGTCCATAAAATATTTTTAAAATCCTCATCATTCAAATTACAACTTACACACGATTCAACTGGCACACTTAGACATATGCTTTGTTTTAGGGAGCAGAAATAATTTTAACTGATGGCAATGACTATCATTATGTATGCCAGCATCAGTGTTAGCAAGAACAGACCATTCATTTGCTAAACATCCACTGAAGTTTACTTTAGTCTCTCCGAAAATAGGAAGGAATGCATTTCCATACAGTATCAGCATTGGCTGAATATTGAACATGAGATTTTCAAAAGATAATATTTCACCTGGAATGCGCCATACGTTTATCCATCATTAACAGAAAGAGCTTTACCGGAGCAAGGACAGAAAAGAATTGATAGAATAGTCAAGAGAAAAAAAACAAGATGAAAAAGACTGTTTTGCTCAACAGAACGAAAGCTTGGGGAAGGGGTACAAGTAAGGGAAAGGAGAGAATCCTGTTCCCTAGAAACGTGTCAGAGGACTGAAATGAGCCAGGCTATGTGAAAGGTAAGTGCTTCCACAGAACAAGTAGCCATGAGTAAGTTTAAAAATAAGCCTTCTATGCATCAAAGGCATGAAGGTCTGAAAAGGATTCCCAACAGCAGCAAAAATATTTATTTTAAGATGGGGTTTCATTAACTTAATGAAGCCAGATGGTGTAAGCATCTGCAATAAGAAGGGTTTGGATTTGATGACCCAGAAGATCTTTCATAATACTATGTTCTAATTATGGCTTTAGTCCAACAGTTTCTTCCCTTTGTCCATCTCATGCAGGTTACCTTTGTTTAGGCTAGAAGCCAGTGTCTGGCACACAAACATATTTCATTGTGATACAGATATGGCATCAAAGCTTCAAGTTAAACAAACACAAGTCAAGCTGCAACTGACATGATTCAGGAAAGAAATCACTTCTCCAGTTTCAGACTGGCAACAGGCCTTAGGCTTTCATCATTTCCACTCGTTTAGGAGGTGAAAGTGGCAGGAATGAATGAGACAACAGAGCTTCCTTTTTGTCTGCTTCCCTTTAGCTCTATTTTGACCTCCCATCAGGAAACGAGAGAACAGCGAAGATCATCTGGCATCAGTTCCCTGAGCTGTGCAATCTGAGTTCTATTTATTCGGGGATCCTTTTTGTCCAAGGATAGGACAGAGATTATTTCCACCTCTGGAAATGTCAAAATATGAGATCACAATGCCAAAGACTTATTTTACATAAGGTAGACCATATCTGTACAGGTTAAATTCAGGCAATTTATTCTCTATGATTCTATCTAAGTTTACTCTAAAAACATTAACATGACAGGGAAGTAAGCAAACCCTGTCAAGTACATATTTTCATCCAAACCTACTGAAATGAAATGTGTTTCCAGAGAGAGCTGAAAGAAATTTTTGATGCAAGACAATAATATAGGGATAAGGATGTAAGAAAGAAATCTTTACAATGCCATATACATAAAGCAGTGATTTATTTTAGCTATTCTTTCCCAACATTTCCATTCAGTTTACTGTACAACAAGTTTCCTGGCCATACTGACACCCGCTGGGTTGGAAGACCAAAGCAGAGGTGGGATCAGTGCTGCACTTCACGACGAATTCTTTCAGTTTACCCAGTTCACCGGAATTGCTCATCATTCATGTGACAGAGAACACAGGCCTGCTTACCCAACACCAGCGATCCTTTGTTTCTAAAGGCTCATGATTCAGACAGTGAAAAGAACAGCTGCCTTTTTGATACAGCAAGATGAGAGAAACATTCTGAACGCAAAGAACAATCAGCACTGGGAGGTACCGACAGAACAAGAGGAAAAATAAGATACATGTTCTACAGCTCTGAAGATATGTACTCAATTCCTTGAGAGGTTTTTTTTGTGTGTGTTTTACTGCATGGGGGGAAATTGTCTCCCATTTGTAAAATGGAGCTTACTTGCTCGCAGTAGATGACCTGGGATGAAATAACTAAAATCAGTGCAAAACATTTATATTGCTAGGTCGTAAACATAATGGGACTTCAAAGGTAGATGTAGCAATATTGATTCAAAATCAGATTAACAGTATATGGTTTCCACTGAAGGAAAAAAAGATTTTCTTTTAGCATTGATAACGTATTCAGATCCCAAATAAAACAGTTCAATGTATTTGAACAGTATGTTTACACACACATACGCACACATACAAGTAAAAATTTTGCTATGAATCAAAGTTGGGGAAATTGCTACGGACTGAAAATGGAAGGAGGTCTTTCTCATTGTAACTAGGCATTATTTTAACTTGAGATAACTTTCATAACTTAGCTAAATCTTATTTTCCTTAATACAAGACAGTAATTCCCCCATCTATCACCAAGCACAAAGGCTACTTCCCAGAAGATATAGAGCCCCAAAAGATAAGAATCAAATCTGCATTTCCACAACAAAAACATAAAATTATATCTCCTCTATTCTTAAATTTGTATAGTGCAGTAGAATAAAAATATGTACAAGTACGGGAGGCTCACTCTGGGTTTGAGATAGAAAACTGAACTTTGCAATACAGAACAAATTTAGTAAGTTCAATTTCACCACTATTACCTAGTGTTTCTAGGTAATAGAAACAGAAGAGGTGGTAAACCATTTAATAATATTTTTCATACATTTATGTTTGAAATTCACTGTTTTGTGTTTAGAATGTTCTGTTTTATGACATTGAAAGAGACTTAAAACTAAGGTTGTGGGAGGCATACAAATCTACCCCACTCGATGTCAAAAAGAACATCAAATTATTGATCTGTAGACAGGAAAAAAAATAAATATGGGATTCCCTTCTCATTAAAAAGTAAGTAATTCTGCGACAACTCTGTAAAAGTTCACAAAAGAAACAGATTAAAAATGAAGGCATAAAATCAACTACTGTCTTCAATATATCTTCTGTAGTAGTTATGTTTTCTGAACATGACAAATATATACATTTATCACAAGAGTACACACAGTTTTCTTTGCTGAGCTTAACGCTTGCGCATACACAGACACACTTCATAGTTGTGACAGCTGAAATTATTACTTTCTCTTTGAAAACAGAATTGTCCTTATACACTTTCCTTAGTAACATATCGCCTTAACATATTCTGCTTCTCCAAGTTTTTCTTCTTTAGGATTTCCTGAAAACATTTCTGCATTTTATCAGAAGTCAGTCTAATGGACGGACCGAAAAAAAAAAAATCTTTCTTTTAAAAAAAAAAAAAAATCAATCTTTATCTTTTTTAAGGAGAGTTACAAAATTGTTTTTGCAGCCTTGAGGGCTGTATTGTATTAATCTGGCACATTTTATCTCCATTAAACATTCATGAAGGGTCACTCTAGATTCAACTTGTCACTTAACTGTGAATTATTTGTATCTATGTAACTGTATTTTTATCTGCATTTAGTGTTGTTCCACATGTAGCTTGGTCTCCAAATAAAACAAAGAATGAGATAAAATAGGCAATTGCCTTAAAGATATCCAAGTATCAAGAAATTCAGAGACGGAGACTTGAGAGGTAACCAAAAAGACTAGTTGTAGCTTAACATATCTAATTTCAATACTCTCCCTCTATCAAGGCTCCTCTGGAAAGCAACTCTGAGCAGGATCATTTCTCTCCTTTCATCTGCTATAGATGGAACCAGCAGAGATGACCAGCAGTCAACTAATGCTATCCTTTCTAACTAATTTGCCATCCCTGTATGATTTAGGAAAGTGGTAATGGTATCATTATGGATACATACCATCATGCTGCTAGAGCACAGGTTCAAACGTTCTAAATTCATTACTAAAACACATTATGGTCTATGTTCAAAGATCTACGTAAAGTTTTGTTTTCCTAGATATTCAGTCATTTCCATTCAGTTCTCTTGTGCATATACACTGTCAAAACAACCACTCTAACCGGCATATTTCTTGATAATTTGAAGAAGAAAGTCTTAAAAGTACGGTGGAGATTCAGCCAATAAAAACTTGATCACAGTGTCTTAAAGACAGGGAATAATTTCATTTGGAAAGGACCCTGGCAGCTCATCTAGTCCATCCTGCTCAAAGCAGGTTCAGCTATGTGATGAGACCCTGTTGCTCACTGCTTGAACCAGTTGGGTCTTGAAAACCTCTAAGGATGGAAAATGCACCACTTCTCTGGGCAACCTGTCACACAATACTCCATACCCTAAAGGTGAAAAGGTATTCCTTTTATCAAAGTTGGAACCTCTCCTGTTTCAATTTATGTCTGTTGTCTCTTGTCCTCCCACAGCATGCGTGGCTTCCCTCGTGCTGGGCTATATGTAAGTACAGAGAGGATATTGTTTTCTGACATGGCTGTTTTATTTCTACTCAGGAGAACTATTTCCAGAGAAAGTACAGGAAGTACGTTTTTATCTGAAGATGCAAATTCTTACAAGTAGTTTCAGTGAAAAAAAAAAAAAAAACTAGAGAAAGTAAACATCCCATTGCTCTCTGCTTACTGTGTTTCCTTTCGCATCTCTCCTGTATCTGTTTTTATACTTGTCTAGTCTCTTACATCCATCTCCTTGAAAGAAAAGGAAAAACAAATGGGAAGCAAAGAAAAAAAAAAATCAATAATAAATTTTTGGAAAGGTTCTCAGAAGTTTAGAATTTCCATTTGCAAAACTGAAATACATTAAATTTTTTTTGTATGTTTAGTATTTTTCAATCCCAATATAGCCCAAACTTTTCATAATTACTAAATTTACTGAGAAGAAAAAGTTGCAAGTTTCATTTTAGCACTGAGCAGATATTTACAAAGCCTCTGGCTTATCTAAGAAATTGCTTGTAACTCTTAGAACCCTTGTTCATTCATTTGATCAGAAATACTGGAAAAACAGCTCTTGCACAGTTCCACTACCCACCTTGGTTCCTAGCCAAAAAAAAAAAAAAAAAACCCAAACCCCAAACACAAAGAAATTCACAAAATACAAGAAATAACTGGAATATAGAACACTACATCAATGTTGGTTCTGTTAACTGTGACAGATATTTGGACAGAATATTTTCTTAATTGAACAGATTTAGCACAGAATAATTTCTAGGCAAAGGTTAACATTTTAAAATGTCAGTACCCAAAACCAGGCGTCAAAATCCATCTCCAGACACACAATTAAATAAGGCATAATTTTCAACTGTACATCTGTGTAATTTTCACTTCCCAGTGAACTCCACAAATCTCACAACTCCAAAACAGGATCATCTTTATACTGTGTGTATATGCAGTGCTGAGTTCCAAGAGACTTCCAACAGAGCACAGCTTCTCCAGTTAAATTTCCTGCTTGACTTACAGACATTAAATAAGCCTGGACTAGCTTGGTACTCCTTTACACCCTTCTTTACTTCAAAAGGGAGGAGAAAATAAATGTTGTGAGTTGTTGAGAAAATAAATATTTTAAGGAGATGATGAGAAAGTTAAGCTTTATGGATTGTGGCTAACATATTAGAGAAAGTAAGCTTGGCATAGATTAAAAAAAAAAAATCATTTGTTTCAAACCATCTGTTCTCATACAAAGTGTTAAGGAAATAACAAAGTTTGTTCTTCCTTATTTCTCCTGTGTAAAGTAGACATGTTTGGTACTCTGTTTCCACCCGTGTGGATCCATCTCTGTAGTACCAGAAATGTCACCCAGACAGCCAGAAGCAGCGGTCTTGATTTTTATATTAAACTGTTTTACTTATATACAATAACGTTCTGGATAACAATACTACAGCACATGTTAGCAGACATGTGCAAATCCCTGCTTTCACGAAGAGGAAGAAAGATATTACATGTACATCACAAACGCAGAAGTAAGCAGCTGGCTGAAAAATCTTTCCCTGCTGATTCTTGTTGTGTTAGCTTTTTTGTCAGTCTCCCAAGAACTTCTTTAGCTGTACCATGTGATATTCCACTACTGCTATTTTCTACCCTTGCAGCAAAAGCGAGTATTTCATCATAAACAAAGAGTGTTAACACTTGTGATGCTTAATGTTTTGTCAGTTTGCTCAGCTAGTGTGAAGAAAATGCGAACACTTCCAAGCCTTGTCTAATGCTGGCAGACTTCACTGAGTCGAGGAGATCTCCCAAATGGATGATCTTGTATGCTGTACTTAGATACTCTGCTGAAAAACTAAGAGTTGAAACTCATGTGTTTCTTAAAACAGGCAGCACCTAGCTGGTAAAACTTTTTTTCCACCTGGAACAAGTGAACATTTTTCTTCTCAAGAAGCTCAGGGGCAATGGACACATTTCTAAGCTGTAATAGCCTTGTTTCCTAGAAGGGCTTGCATTCCTTGCATTCCTGTGAACGGCTTCCTCAATATTCCTACGCATAATCATTCCCTCCCCCCTACACACATTTATTTTACCTTTTTTTTTTATATACCAATCCACACATTATCTACCCAAGGAGAAAAGCTTTTTAAAATCTAAAATTATCACCAACATTTATATGTTTGACCATTTTATACAATAAGTCTTTTTTTAGGGGACGGGGAGGGAACGGGGAGCCTGAGCAAGAAGGTATGCCAAAAATGAAATATTTTGCAAAATACAGATCCCATTTTTTTAAAAGCAGGTCAATTCACAGACCATGCATAAACAAGAAAGATCTAGCTGTGTGAGAAAAATTATTAATCCCAAATAAAGCATCCAATTGCAATTAACTTATATTCACTTTAATATATGTGTGTCACCTTAGGAAAAATTGATATGAAGTTGACGCACAAATTCCACTATGCAGACTGACACAATTTCAAAGTTTTATACAAGGTACTTGGAGAAGTAAGCCTGAAGCTGTCCCTTTGATTCCAAAAGGTGTTTTGACATTTAAATCATGAAACCATTTCAAACCTTGAAAACATAGGGTTCAATGTATTTAACAGGTATCTAATGCCTCTTGACATGGCCAATGATATCCCCACTAGCCTCCAGCTGCTAGTCCAGAAGGTCATAGGTTTCCACAGATCATATGTGCCAGCCCCGTGCAGCTGTTTCAGATACTACATTGCATTCTCAAATGGCAGAAGACATTTATTTTTAAGCAACTGAATCAAGCCAGTAATAATAATCGGCTACATCTCTTAATTTTCTAACTAATCCAAAGCTGTATGCAAGATGTAAGACACCAGGTTGCTGGACAGAAGGAATTCTAATTCTTGAGACTGCACACCTGTGAATGGCTGAGTGTGGAAAACAGAGTTGGGTTGTTTGGTTTTTTTTTAGTTTGGCGGTTTTTTTGAACAATTCTCCACAGATTGTACTGCAGTAGTTTAGTTTTAAGTGTAGTAGATGCAGTCTGAATTATACTTGGAAAAAAAGCACATATATTCACCTTTCTGCTTTCCCCAAACTACAGATAAAAAATCTGGAAAATTTCACCAAAAGCCAACAGTCTCTTTAATAACGCTACAGTAATGTTCAAGACAACCTAATCAGGATAACGGGCCAATTGATGTAACATGGTCATATCAGAAGAAGGAGGTGGGGCTAAACGCCTATATTTTCCATGCTTTTTTCACTCACTATTGATTTTCTTACAAATACCTCAAATTAAAACATTTAAGCCGTCTGTCCTCCATTCTAGCTATTACTGAGCTGGCAGCGGGAAGAAAGGGTGGGGAGTTTTTGTTGGTATCAGTTAGCAACTAAATGTTATTCTCCCTATGCAGAACAAGCAAAAGGTATGAAAAAAGTGGAAAAAAAAGATGCTCCCAGAAGCTACTTACCCTTACTGGCAATATGCAACAGGCATATGACTAGTAAATACTGACATTAAGGAAAGACCTTCTCCTAAGCACTGTCTATTCCTGGATGCAGCATTTAGTACCTACATTGTACACTTAACAGTGCAGATTGCTTAACCAAAAAAATTCAATACCTTTGTTGTTTTGAATTATGAAGTGACATTTTGTGCCCATTTATCTAAAAATCAGATATGAAGTTCATGTGGAGTTTTAACTCACAGCTTTACTTGAGCTCCTCACCCACAAATCTATTTCTCACAACCAAAATCAGCTCTAGCAGATACACTCTGTTTAGCTCAGATCTGACGCTTTTTGAATGCAGTAAAACAAACTTAGGAGAAAGGCTGTCCTGTGAGGATTTAAAGAAAATCTCTAGTCTAAGTTTCACTTTTAAATATTTTCTACCCCCACTCAGCTCTAGTTTACACATCACTATGTTTTATATATCACTTTATTTTTGGTTAAAGTGTTATATATTTGCATAAGAAGAAATTAATTTCACCAGAATAAAAGCAACAAACCCGATCCCTGCAGGACAGGAAGAGAAACGGAGAGAACGTATCGGAGAAAAATAACGAATCGATGTTAGTTAAAATATTGGGAGAAAAACAGGCAATTGCTACGTGTTCTGGAAATAACTATTGTTAACTGGGATTAACAGTTCTTCATTTTCTCCTACATCTCAATTACTTTGGGCAAAACAGAATTTTATTACTTGGATCATGAAATAACTGCTCCGAATAACCTCCTTCACTTAACCAGGACTATCTCAAGTGTACAAAACCATAGAAAATGAGGAAGGGGATCAAAATCAAGCCTTCAAATTGCAAAGTATCTGAGGTAAGCACTAAATCAGTGTGTGTACATAGGAGACTCGTGCCCAGTTCTCTGTCGTGGCTGAAGTTTCAGAACAGTATGGTGAGTAAATGAAAAATTTATTTTCCTGAACAAGCTAATTTCAAAGCCAAGAAGCCACTGCCCTGCTTACAACTCATATGTACCCCTTGAAGCACATGCTGGAATGGCTTAGTGAGGGGGGGAAAAAAACCCACCTACAGTAATGTACTTACAGGCCATTTATATGACTTGATGGCAACCAGCTGCTAGAATTTTAGCTGGAAGCAGACTAGTAACTCCTGCAGGATTTAGAACACAGAGACCATTTAGCACCCTCTGATGCCACTCAAAAGTTTTCAAACCTCTATCTAAGTGGATTTACAGGGAGAAAACATTAGAGAAGCAAAATTTAGATGCAATCATTCACCATTTTTGTAATTAAAACACATCTTTTCACATTCACAATAAATTGTTACAACAGGAGTTGCCCAGCTGTGTCAAACATCCTGTTAGGTAAAGTATTTTTTAAACTAAAAACTAAAAGTTTTCCAAGATAAAAGACCAAAAAAATTAACGCACAGGCAAATTTAATTTCTAGCTTCCTGATGGACTTCAGTTTATATGCTTTTCTTACACTTCAAAATGATTTTTAAACAGACTCAGACATCCCTTTACATACCATTGTCAGTTGGAACGAGATTTATTTACCCAATGAAGTATGTTTTATCAGAACATTCATTACCCTTTTTGAGCATAGTGGAGTCAAGGATCAGAAAGCAATTTTCCTTCTTTCCTGTTCTCAAAACTATAATTTTTTTAGTGAGGTCAAGCAGTGCTTTTTCAAATTCCCTGTGCCTGATGTGTCATCTGTCGATGAGTCAAGCCTGTTATGCTGCAACATTGAATATAAGAATGGTCCCTCACTTTGAAAACTTTGAAAAGGAATGCTTTATTGTTTCTATAGGGAATCTGAAATATGCTCTCCTTTTATTTGAAGATGTCATGGCCATGCCCATTAATAAAAGGCGTCTACTTTGTACATAGACTCTTAAATATTCAAACTTCTATCATGGCTGCATTGTCTAACTAGTTCTGGTTTCAAAGACTGAAGCTATCGCATCAACATGAACAGACTGGAATTTCTTTGCATTTTCAGAAACATCTGCTCTATAAGTCACTATGTAATACAGCTATATATTTACTGTAAAAGAAATTAAGGTGTTACTTTGCTGCCAAGAATTTAAACACGTACAGGACATTACTATTTTTGACATACTGCAGATGGAGTCCTTTAAAAAGGGCAGTTCAGCCTTTGCAGCCACGTGTAATGGATGCATATACATCCTCTAGATAAAAACAACTCTGTCCAGTAAATATTTAGTCTGCCCTTCTGCATTTCACCGAATCTTACTTCAAACAGCTGGTTTCTAGTTCAAATAAAACTACTTCTGATAGTTGAGGTAAGAGCTTCACAAATAGTGCTGAAAACTTGACTTTTTTTCATTACTGACGAGCTCAGGTCCCTTCCTCAAATTAAGGGAGTTTGAATTCACAGGTCCAAACTCCCAAGGACATATTCTAATCACAGAATGATAAGGGGTTGGCTAAGGGGCACCCTTTACAACTTGTACCCGTGAAGTTGTGCCGTTGTGCAAAAAGGCATACAATACTCATAAGGACAGAAGAAAAAAGCAGGAGCACGAAATCCCTTGTAGTGGCTACAACTTTTAGCTACCGCATTTGTCATTTCTAAAATCTCTCACATCCTCTAGTACCTCACTTAAGGCATAAAAGAATACCAAAATAAATAGGAAAAGCTCAGGAAAATGCTCAGGCATTGGCATGCATTTGAAGACTGGGAGAGCGGAGGGAAGGGAACATTTGTCAGTCTCCCAAGCTACCCATTTCACCGCTACAGGTAAGGCAGCAGTGGAAATGAGTTACTTTTGTTCTTGCCTGTTCCATCTTCTGATTTCTCAGGCTCTGCCTCTTCCAGCTGAACAGTCTTTTGCTGGGCATTTTTGTTCTTTGGTACTCAAACTGCAAAGTCAAACTTTACATTATTATTTTTACTTACTTTGTTAAATCAAGTTGTCACTCAAAAGAACACATCCATTTTATATCACATGGAAAACTGAATTGTTGAAAGAAGTAGTCCACAACATCTAAAAAAAAAAAATTCTTAAATTTTCTATTTTTTCTGTTATTCTGCTCAATTGCTTCCCCTATTTTGTCCTATCTATAAAGCGCTTGCAATTATGCATAGCTATTTTGCAATAGATAAATAGCTCTGTGACTACTGTATAGAGGGGAATTTGTAAAAATGGAAGCGCGATCTCTCAGCATGGAGATTCCCTGTATTAGTTTAGTTTTGTGGGTATTTGTAACAGCCAAAAGAGCAACCCAGGTTTCCATATTGTGTCCAGCACCCAGCGAGAGTGAAGGAGATTTGTTCTGAGGCGAATCTCTGATCATTCCCACTGAACATGCTCTGTTTCACATAGTGGAGTGGGCTCTCAGATCTGGAAGCTGCACTGCAGGAGTTCCCTCACCGCCCTCCACCGCAAAGAGGCAGTCAGTCCGTCCATGGGACTAGACTAGAGCTCGTCTGAAGCCCTGACACAGAGTGGTGATGGCAGGTCCTCAGCACCAGCGCTTTTACTCTGTAGAAGCGTTTCTTATTATGCACTTGCTAATATAGATGTTGCCCAACTCCCTGCTAACTATATGTTAAGCTATACGACTAGCATTTCTTGCATACGCTCATTCTTCTTTTTGTCTCTCTCTCACAAAATCAGGCAGAGAGCTTACTGCTAAACAGCACAAGACATTCTCTCTCTTCAGTGTCTGAGCAATCTGTCTCTGCAGTCCTCCTAGTTTTATTTTCCAAATCCTTGGGCTCATAAAGGCTATCAACTAAACCCAACTAAATCATATTGTACAGAACTCTGGCTGGCCCTCAGTTCAGAAACACAATACTGTGCTTATGCCACTGAGATGTGGAAAAAGAGATGTTTCTCTCAATTGACAATTTTTTTGCTTTCAGTTTTCTTTCAATAAATAATACTGAGTTAGTTACTGATGCTTTTTCAGATTGAGAAGAATGAAGCAAAATTAAGTGGCATTCAACATCAAAACATCACTTTAACTAAGCAGCTGTATGTTTAGCTCCTTGATGAAAGCTTATCTGAACTACTGGAAGCTCCTTGAGTCTGCAAAATCATGCAAGACATTTTAAAGCAGGTAAAATATTAGGCACTTCAGCTGCCAGGAATTTCCCATCAGTAAAAGCCAAAATGGCGAGGAAAGAAGTTCTTCCATCATTTCAGAACCCAGGAAAGGCTGAATTGGAATTTGGTGCTACAGGCAAGTGGCAGTGGTACTGGATGTTGTTTTATCTAAATTTTCCTTATATCAAACTTTACTGTATGACACTAATAGTTTGGAATATAACTAGCTTTTGTTCTGTTTTTCCTTTTAAGCAAGATTTGTGTTTATACTCAAAAGTATTTTAGAAATGCAGTTTTAGGCATGCTTATGAAAATCATTATAGACAGTTATGTATACAAAATATTTAATTGCATGTATGTACATGGATAATTTCTACCATTTGGATGTACACCACCCCTAAGTACAAAAACAATCATAATATTTAGACATAATTTATGAGCTGGACAATTACTCAAATTATGTATTTGTATTTTAAGTTACTCCCTTATTTTTTCTACATCCTCTGTAATATTTGATCAACTGATTAAGAAAGATGAAGATTAAAATTCAGGAGTTTCTGGATGCATGCCTGTTACGCTTAATTAGTTATTGCTGAAAAGAATATCTGGGAAGTATCATATTGAATAATAGCAAAGACCTACACAGCAATAAAGAATATTCAGCACAATGGTTTAATTCGATTCACTGTCACTGGTAAATTTAAACAGGTAAAGCGAACTACAGTATTACTTATTCTATCAGGGTTAATTTTAGAGTTTTATTTACAAATGCCACAACTCATTTAAGGAAAAGAAGTGTTATAGTATGAAGGCAGAGTACTGCAGCTTTTTACAGCTATGCTGTAATGGCTTCAGTGCATATTAAATATTTAAACTTGTATACCATACATTAAAAGATTGACAGAGCAGCAGAGCATAGAAATGCAGCACTTTTGGTATAAAGATTTCAGATACAATACAGGGCACGAAAGCAAGGTAACTGAGTAAGCGTGAATCATCCTCCTAAGATGCTGAAAACGTTCAAAGGGTTAAGGATGGCAAATCACATTTTGTTGCCATGTGCAGCAAGGATAAAAATCTTCTGAAACCCCCTTTAATAGGTGAAAGGTGGTCTGAGCCAAAACGCACACACTGACGTCCAACCTTTCCCCAGAGAATCAATGATGTTTTTTTGTGTGTGATCAATGTAATATTCCACAGCTAAATTTAGGGACTCTGCATCCTATGAAAATGGCACCTCACTATGACTAATTAGCAATAAAAAAAAAACTGTGGTTATCTACAGGTTTAATTAAAGTTAATCAAAACCTTGGAGATTTTTAAATCTTTTTAGTAAGGACGAAGAAGTATATTAAAAAAATGCATTTGTAGTGTTGTTTATTCTGAAGGGATTCTGTAATTTTCCCTAGTCAGCTTGTAAGATTACACCATCTTTGCTGTTAACTCCCCTCACCCAAGCAACATACAGCGTGAGACAGACTGCTAATAAACCTGTTTTACTGTGTCTGTGTATTATTCGGCTACATCAGAAACTATGCCTATGTAACGTCTCCATTTTTGTTTTGGAATAGTAAAGATGTTTTAGTAAAATAGAGATCGTAAGATTCAGTGCTTGATTTTGATGTGTTAGAAGAGAGCTGGAAAGTTACAAACAGATGTCTTCAGCCACAGTGAGGAAAACTGTTTCAGGCGTATTTTACAAAACAAACAAATCTTTACACCCAGGTCCGCTGTCTTTTGGCTACCGGCACTCTATCTGCATGTTTACAAGTCGTAGGGTGATACATGCTGGTTCCACCAAAGTCAGAGGGATTTTTGTCTGGTATCAGTGGGGCCAGATTTCACTTTTAATAATTCATTCCGCACACAGGCTGAAGTATTTGCAGTGAGACAGTGGTTGGGTACAGTGCAAAGGATGAAACAGGAAACAGACGCTCTCACCAGAGAAACTCTCCCAGGAGCTAGACACCATTGTAAACCCTGTTTTCACCAAGGATTCTTTCTAGACTCATGCTGATATGCTATTATTTCTGCCTAAAAGAGCATTACAGAAATGATCTAAATGACGATTTAAAGGAAGAAACAGACCTGGAAATTGGGAAATGAGAGTTAGATTCTCAGCTCTGACACCATGTTGCTCTAAAACCCGAAGCAAACGCCTTATGGCTTAGTTTAAAAACATTAATAAGAAAAATTAGCACATGAAGAGATTTTTGAGTCTTACACTTTGCTACATGGTAGGAATAACCCTATGAAGTACTGCTTTTGAAAATACAGTTTACTCTCTTCCTTCTTTTTCCCCATGGCCTCATTCCCCCATCTGTCAAATGGAAAAAGGTGCACTATAAAAATAAATTCTTTAATATCCTGTATGGTTCTCACTGGTAGGAATATTTAATCTACTTACCTAGGATTTACCTTATCAAGCTGAAGTCCATAACGGATAAGCTTTAAATGATGTAGGCACTTATTCTGAAATAGGTTTTACATTAAACTTGTATTGAAGTGCATTTTTGAAGGGAGAAGCCCATGCAAGCAGATAAATATTTTCAAGAAACAGTGAACTTATATGCAGGAAAAAGGACACTGTACGAAAGTTCTGTCTGCATGATTTCAGGGCACCCTTGTGATCCAGGCAGATGTTATCTCCCAAGATTGAGAAGTCACAGCGTTATCATTAAACCAATGAGAAACAAAAATATATTGGTCAGCAAAAGTCTGACGTGCTCCTTTTAGTTTTTGCAAGTTGGCAACACGTGGAGAACTCAGCTATAACGTCAGACCTTAAACTAGTTGTTCTAAATAAATGCAATATTTTGACCAATGAGTACAGCATCCTGCATATGGATTCCATACAACAAGGGTGGCAGCTCTCTAGTGTTATTTTTTATAGCTCTAGTTCTAACTGTACTTGCTGGTTCATCTGTAATTATGGCCCAGGCCTCGATACCATTATCCTGCATCATAATAGACGCACACATACCCCTTCAGCCACTACATGCACTCCTTTACTCACTGTATTTTGTATTAGATGTGGAAAGCTTTTGTAAGTGTTTATACTGCCATAAAAACATGCATCTCATGATCTCATCAGATAAGCATAAAGAAAAAAAACAGAAAAAGAACAACGGCTTCGTTTTTCCTATTGAAACGGAAACAAGATCAAACGAATCAAGTCTCTTCGTAGACCATTCAACCTCAGCCTTGACTAGAGAAGGCAAGCGACACAGCTGTCAGGTGAACGCAATTCTGTAGAATCTCTGCTGAAAAGTGAGGAGTCAGTTTTCACTAACTTCTCCATGGTCTGCCTTCACAGATAGACAGACTCCAGATGCCATCATTTTTCTAGAAACAAAGGTTTCGGGACTATTGTATAACCATATGGCCTTCTCGTGGAAAAACAGAGCAATTCACATTTTTCCCCTCATACAAATAAATAAAAAGAATTCTGGTTTGTTCCATGGAGAAAGAATATTCACGGGAACTCCGTTCAGTCATCTTTTCTAGAGAGGTTTTTTTTTTTTTTTTCCATTAAACATTAAAACAAACTCTAGTGCTTGAAAGGCATAAAAGCCTCAACTCTTAGGGAGAGCAAACACCTGTGAATGCCACTATCTCCAAGGAGTTACTGATCATTATAAACTCTTGACTATCATGTAGTAAAATAAAGAAGCCATCTTTCATTTTGCTTGAATGTGTACAGTTGTCTGGTTTGTTGAAATACTGTAAACCATCCATGTATACATTAGGCTTTAGCTGAATTTCTAGTCATGCCCAGACATTTCTATTCGAGAATGTCAGTCACTGCAAAGTTATCTGTTAAAGAAATGCATCTCATCAATGCTCTTCTCTTCAGAAACAAACCCTCTCCTCCCCTTTAAAAATATACTTAAGAATCTTGCCAGGCCCATTATCACAGTTCCCAAGCTAGGGAAGTCAGAGACTTCTCTAACAGAGTTAATATGATGGAAGAAAGGAAGGACGGATGGAAAACTAGTTTGGGAGACCTTCAACTATTTGAGAAACTAAGAAACAGATTCAGCTATATTCTGACAAAACAAGAAGGACGTGTGTAGTAGACCTACCAGAACGTGTACAGCTGAAACACTGCAAGACAGCAGAGTCATTCAGATAATTTGCTGAAGGATTTGTAGCGGTACTTAGTATGTTCTCATCTACATTTCTTGCTATAGGCAATGATAATGACTGAAATAGAGAAAGCAAAATTAAGTAAGCTATAAATCTTGCATGCAAATTTTTTCAGGTGTTTACTCATTTAATGGCCTCGAAACCCCAAAGGCCAGCTGATTATTCCCAATAAAACTCCATTTAAAATCAGTGATGCAGAAACAGAGAAAGGTTACTCAAATTATCCAGAACCTGGATTTGGAATAAATTATTATTCCATACCTTCGGCATTTTATGAAGAAAATAGTCCAGGCAGCTCTACCTATTTATGCTCAGCATTTCTGAAACAGTTCTGAGTCTTAAATAACAGGTGATACACTAAAAGAAAAAAAAAAATTAAGTGTGATCATAAGCTATTCTTTAGATGACTCCGTTATATTCCCGACAACGGATAGCTTTCAGGGTATGTATTATGGCTATACAGTGAAAGAGCCTGTTGCCCACTGGAATCTTGCTTTATTTGAAGCAAAAATGAAATATGCAGGTTGAAAATGGAAGAAATTGCAGAAGAGTGGAAAGCTGAAGGACAGCAGGATTAGATAACTTCGAAGGTCTCACACAACAAGTCTATGAAACAGGTAGAAGACCTATACAGTCCTTTTTGGTCTCTTCTTTCAAGCAACAGACAACAGACACTATGTCAGAATCTATTCATGTACCACACAAGGAATTTTTTTTTGTCCTTACAGCTCAGTTTTTTTGTCTATGCAGTGCTGTGTGCTCACTGTTCTGCCCCATGCTTCCACACTGCTAATGAGAAATATCAGTCATGAAAATAGATGTGTTGCTGGAACAAAACTGACTGCACTTTCACCCTTTCCATGGGTGACACAATCCACTCTTCCTTTTCTCAGATTAGTTGCTGTAAATGCATTCCCTTTCCATTTAATAGATTCAATGGAAAACTTCATAACTCTTGCATAAACAATACTTTTAAACAGTCACAGACACATCACATTTATTTTTCCTTCAAGACAATTTTTTTCCCTATTGTGCATAATGTTTCTAGAAGATGGACCTCAGGCTTGCTTTAGAATCTTTGAAAAGAAAAATAAAATGACACTCTTAAAAGTCAGGGATGTATAGTCACATGAATAAGAAGTAGCCAGGAAAATTTCATGGAATCATCTGTTTCCTAACTCTGAGCTTTAATTAATTAATGTGTCCACGGAAGGTGAGAATATAACAACACACTCAGAAATTAATTTCTCCTCTGTTATTCTCAGGAATATCCTTTCCCAATGTGCTTTAGAGCAGTCACCAGGGAGCTAAGTCCAGGGGCACCTGATAGCACCGACATAGCACTTGCATCAGTTTTGGACTCATGCCATCTTTGCTCAGATAATCCGCGTTCCCCCTGCGCTGCCACAGACAGAGGCTGGCACAGGCAAACCATGACGGCACCACCCTGGGACCATCCATTCGCCTTCAGTAGAGGGATTCCACCTTCAGCAGAGAAGATTCTGATGAACATTTTTGGCCTTGAGGGCACAAAGAGGGCTGAACACAATGAATTTGGCCCTGTACCTGTGCCATTCTACTAACATAAGGAAAATGGTTACTGATCAAATGTCATTTGCGGCTTGCAGTGTGTAACTGCAATTCCATGTTAACAATACATGATTACTTGCTCCTTGCTTTATTATCAGTTGATACTAACAATATATAGATTGACCAGTGTATCACAGTTCTGCCCTCTAAGGGCTTCTGTGACTGTGCTGTAAATAAATTAAGTGAAAGGCAACATTAAAAAAAACTTTGCTTGTCCAAAACTGCTTGTAAGTGTTCTGTTATTACTTTTGTCACTGCAGGCAACCAGAGTGTGAAGCTGGTAAGAAGTCAAACAAGCTCTTGACGTCAGTTATTCCTCATTTGGAGCAATTTTAGACAATCTTGACTTATGTTCATGTGCTGATCATTGATTAAGCCACAGGGGTGTTTCCTCTGGTGTTTCTTTGCCCTTATTACTATAAACAATATGGTACTTTTCCAAACGAGTTAGTTTCAGACTCTGTGTATGGCTTATTAATAAATGCACCATTATATTTTTTTGTTTTCATTAATACTCGTAAGACAGCTGATTTTCTGACAAACTCTAGGTCTCCAAAACACTCACAATTATCGACAATACATTGTATGTCTCTTACTTGCACTTGAAAATTAGAATTTGTGCACAGAGCATAAATTATTCCTCTAACAGAATGATCAACTTGTGTATTCTCCATGTAGTTATACATTACTCATTTGGCATTTTTAATTAAATGAATAAGTTCACTTAAAATAATAAGGAAAAAAAATAGCAGACATACAGACTTATTAGGCAAACAGCATATTTATTGCTGTAACTAAGGGACTTTTGATGCTATAAGAAACCACGGATGTCTGCTTTCATTCACATAACATGCACAGTGATTTTAGATAGAATGAATTTCTTCCAGTATCTTTTATTAAAAGCAACGGGAGGCTCCAGTTCACAGATGAATAACTTGTGGGTTATTGTTTCAGCCTTGTTCAGTATTGCACGCGTGTACCTGGATTTCATGTTTGTTAATAACATAAAACCCAGTAATATGGACTTCACATGTTTTCTTTTCAGCCTTTCTCCACATGATTCTCAAAAGCCATTGCTCCTTCTTGCTACCACTTAGTAACATCCCTAAGCTTGCCTAGTCACAATTATTTTCCAGTACAGGGTCATGGGAATAGGTGCCGCAGCTCAATAAAAGAGCTGTGAGAGGTTTTTCGGAGGAGCTGTGGACAGTGCAACTGCTAAACAAAAGAAGATCTGGCAGGTAAACATGAGATGTCTAACACTGTATCGAAGCTAAATTGGCAGGTGTTAGCTCAGAGAAGATGGGAAACTGATGCAGCGTATGATATGAAGGAAAAACACACTAAGAGATGCTGTTAACAGGAATATTGTCCCTTTCCTACTCACCTCTTATTCCAGTCAGAAACGGCTCATCTTGCAGGCTAACATTGCTCTACAGTGCCACAGAGCAGAGACACTTGGCCTCTGAGGAAGGGTAGGGCAGAGGAAGAAGTCTCTAAGTGGGAAGTAGAAGGAAGCAGAATACTGGCAGGTCTGAAATAGCAGATGTGCAAAAGTACAGGAGAACGTGTTTGCCTCTCTAAGAGCTGCTAGGCTCTGCAGGCTTCGTTACTCTGATTTCTGAATTATTACTAATCTTCACAAAGAGCATGCAATGTCTTTCCTGGCTGATTATGAATTTAGCTGAGAATGATCTAGCAGAACAAACCAATTATGGAAATCTTGAGATCAAATTCCTGACTCTATCATTTCTGTCCTTGGAAAAATCATTTGAAATCTCTCTCTCTCTTTTATGAGTGTGTGAAATAACTCACATTTTTAATCCAGCTACTTTGCGAGCTACTGGAAGCATCAATTGAGAGTGGTACAGTGCAGCGCACAGCACAACTACGAGCTAGCAGACCAGTAGTTACGTGTTTTTATGGTCAGGTCACATACTAAGACAGTTAGCCTGCTATCAGCTAGAACTGAGCCTTTCAGCAGCACCATTATTAAACACAGCAATGTTTATATTAAGTCATTCTCTGCTATTGTTTCTTGCTTCTCTCAGCCTTATTCTAAACTGTGATAAGAAGAAATTACCTTTAAGCTGCTTCATACACCTTTTCTAGTACTCGTTGAAGCATTATGTAACTACTACTAGTACAGGTCAGGATAAGTATTTTTTGTGCATGATGAGAACAATTACTACTGGTTCTGAATCTTGGATTCACAATACTACAGCCTGTTAATTTTTTTCCCCCTTCTATCAGATATTTGGGACTATTTGTCCCAAAGTACCATTTATCTATCTAGGCATCACCAGTTACCTTATTACAACTACGGAATAAATCCAGCTCCCCTTGATACTAGTAACAGTTTTGCCACTTCTTCCAAAGAGGTGAAGTGCTTACTAGTCAGCTGCTACTGAGCTGAAGAGATAAACCTATTCAAAAGTATCTATTTACTGATCCTCTAAGAACTAAAAGCTTCCTTCGTAAATGTTTGTATGCCATCTCCCCTTCCAGCCCCCCCCCCCCCTTAAGTGTCGAACAAACTCCATAAAAACAACAACCAGAAAGAACTGGGAGAATTGGAACACAATTACAAAGATCTTAAGAGTATTTCCAGGGAAAGAGCTAACATTTAGAATCACTCCTTTAACGAAGCCAGCTTCTCTCTACTCTTGTTCCACCATTCCTAAATAAGGCCCTTAGGTGGTTCTACTCAGCCTTCTTTAAATCACCATTCCTGCTGCAGGAAGAAAAGCAAAATTATTCCTATGAAATTATAGGCCAAGGAGTGGAAATAGACTTAGCTTTCTCAGGGAACCTCAACAGTGCAGACGGAGGTGGCTCTACAAAGAGCAGCAAGATGCCTTTCTTCCTCACACCTCTCTCTTTCCAGCTCATCTCCTTACACTGTTTCAAAATACTCTTCTCTGAAAGTGCCGAGTTCTGTCCTGTGAAAAGCGGTATGTTAATTCCAGCCTACCAAATAAAATCAGCATCAAAGTCTAAGCTGACTTATTAAACCAGCACAGGCGGGGAGGTCTTCTGACAAACATAGATTAAAAAAAAAAAAAAAAAATTATACTTCAGGTGACCTACACAATGAGGAGGGCTAGCAGTTCCTATTCTAACAAAGGCATTAGAGTCAGAAGAGGTAGGTGTACCCAGACAAACTTCTTGTGATAGGACTACAATCCTCTTCCATGCCATATAAATTCATATTCATTAGGATTTAGTGGTGGGTTTACAGAAACCTGAAGGCTCCTCTTCTGCCCCTCCCCCAAACCCAACATAATATCCAAAATACTACTGTACGTACAGCTAAGCAAACAATCAGATAATACTCACTGAAGGCAGGAGCACAGCTTAAAAGAGAAATACTATTAACATGCAATGCTACTCCTACACCAGCAGCTGGTAAGCCCTCAGAAAAGCATAAACAAACTAATTAAACACAGACAAATCTTCAGTTTAATGATGCCCATCCACGCATTGCACCATCTTCTTTGATAAGCAAGGGCAAATCTGAATCAACACAATTTCACTTGCATGCATATGACCTCTGCACCAGTGACCTTTACCTATGTAGCAGGCTACCTGTGTGTCTACCTATGGGCTGATTTACACAAGCATAATCTGGCTACCCCATTAATTGGATACAAATTCCATCCATTTCACTGCACAGTCTTTCAGGACAAGCTTTTTTTTTTTTTTTGGCATTTCTAAGAGCTGCAGCAGTCTGAAAATTCCCAAAGGAATGTGTGGGAGCTTGTGTTACCTGTATAATAATACTCTGATTGTGAAGTTTTCAATACCTATAATGGAATACTGAAGACAAGTCATTGTACAAAGTGAGAGGACCTATTAAAATTTAATTATAGTATTTCTACTGTTCTTTTCACAAAACTTGCAATGCTGTGTAGCTGTGTACGTTTCCCAGCATGTATGCAAGACTACTATCAGACTTTTAGCTAGAAGAGTGAATGGAGGATTTTAAATTTGGTAAAACTTCACGTACATACGATTTCAAGACAGACAAAACTTTGAAAGCCTTGGCGGAGCATAGAAAATAATACTATAGACAGGTGCTCTTTTCTGTATGCATCACTAATGATTACACAAACATGGAAGGAAATAAGCATGCTAGCCTTAATAATCCGTCTCCCATCAATGGCTTAAATCAGCATAAATCTCCCTACAGCACAGGAATAGCACTGATTTACGTCAAACACTGGACCACTCTCTGCTCAAGAGCTATGAAGTTAGGTTGCGTATTCTACCATTTATTGGTAGCAAGCGGAACATTCCTCTTGCCACAGCTAAAAAACAAAACCAAACAAAACCTTACTTAGGCACCCACTATTGTAATCTTTACATTTTTAGTAACCTGCCAGCTTCTCCTTTTTATTTAAAGTTCTAATGGTACGTTAGACTTTAGGTCTCAGTTTCTCTCTGTAATATGAGAGAGTCTTTTCTCCTACCAACTTTTCAAGGAAAGCTGAGAAAACACTCTGTTCTGTAAGAATGCAAGAGAAGAGGTAGCAAATATTTTTTATAATGCTGGGAAAACAATAATTTAACACAGAAACAGTGACAAGGAGTACTTGAAGAGAGAAGAATGGCCAAATCCTGTTTAACATCTTCATTCATACTTTTGCTGTTGTAATTCCACCAGAGTCAGTATCATAAAATTTGTGCCATGAGTTCTATCATTTAGTTTGTATAGTTCAATGTATTATTTTGTATTAAGGATTGTCACTAATACATAATTCTTTTAGGCTGATACTGTAGGATTATTTGCGAAAGACGTCGTCCCGCCCCACTCCCCCGTGAGTTTTCCATTCTAAGCAGGAAACGACGCTGCAACTATTTGGATGCGTTCCAGGAAGAGAGGTAGATTAATACATCACAGAGATGCTGGATGAAGAAGGATTATAGACAATGGGATACACTATGTCCATACACTGACTTCAAAAGGATATCTTGCTCTTACAATATACACATTTGTACTGTTGCTCCCTGCTGCCCACTCTAATGAGCAAGTTAGTTACTCTGTTCACCTTTATAGATCCTGCTTTAGGCCAGGAGACTAGTGCTGTGAATATAGTAGTTGCAGCAACATGCCATACTAACAGAAGGATTTATATATACCCCTACTTACAGTGTTACTCAGTGATTTAGCATATTAGTGAATCTGTAGATTAATTTACTGCAAGTTTCATGTCTTGTAAAAGAGAATATCACTTCTTTTTTTTCCTCTTTGCATTAAGTTATACTTCATGTCCTGCTAACTCCCATGAGAACCTGGTAAACTGTACACAAATGCGAAATGATGCACTGACATGTGCTTACATCTATAGAGATCCCATAATAAAAGATGGAAAAAAAAAAAACAGATTTTGACACTGCTGAAATACTTCTGTTCAGGGTAAATGAATAGTTCTCTTCGCTCTTCTCCATTTCCCCCTCTTTAACAAAGTTAACCAGCTTGCAATGCATGGCATTTGCACTGTTCCACGTGGCTACAGAGCAGGAGATCTTGGAGTTGGAGCCTAACTCATATTTAGGATGCAAGGGAAAATATTTTAAGGCATCTCGGTTTCTTAGGCTCTTAAAAGAGCCCAACAGCTTAGGGTGACAGAAAAGGGCTCCACAAGCTGGGCACAGACCTGCTTCCCTAGCCCACAGCTTTCTGTGTAGTTCATGGTAAAAACGATAGCTACCTTTTCACCTGGATGGGAACTGAGGCCCAGAAAGTAGAAAACACATTAACTCTTGCCATAGGGTTTTCACTCATTAATGGAAAACGTGTTTCTTCAGATAGGTATCATATTCTGGTCATGTGGCTGCAAAAGTATATTGGGTAACAACAGAATAAATGGCAATTGTTAAATTTGTTTGCGAGTTTGTTGCCTTGGAAATAAACCCCATGGTCTACAAAATACACAAGGCAAGTAACACGTGTATTTTGTTGCTCTAAGGTCCAAGTTCTTCTCCCTAACATGCATGTGATTGCTCGCATGCAGTTTACTGGGTGGCTCATGCTTATACTTTTTATAAGTTTTGCCCAAGATTTTATGATTATCAAATATCATATAGGATTATAGATCTTTATAGATTACAATCATTTTGCTGGATAAGCAAAAAATTGTATCTCATGAAACACCGCTAGCTCTTTATCCTCACATTCCCAAATAAATTATATATAGACAGTGTCAGCATCGTTTTTTCAAGTTTCATTGATGGAACTTACTAAAAAAATCTGCAACATAGCACGTTAATTCCATGCAGTTAAATTTCAATCTATCCAATATAAAAAGAGATGAAGAAAGAAAGATCAGGAAAAGTTTAAGCCAATGAAAGTGTGAGTCATTATTATATAACAAGCAAGTTGGATACGTTCTGATATTTTAAGCTGAAGAAGAGATAGGTTGAGAGGGGAAGAGAGCACAAAGTGGGAGTCAACAGGGGAACTGAGGTAAAGTAAGTGGGTATGTAAAAGTTAAGGAGCACTAATAGGAACTTTGATTTTTTTTAAAATCATGTTTTCCAGCATCTTTCATCTCAGGTGGAGCTCTTAAGAAAATGTTAACTCTGTTTTCATTTCAAGGGATGAAGTATCCATTTAAGTCATATCAGCGTAATTAATTTTCAGTAGGCAGATATCAGACAACTTCTAGGT
The DNA here is from genome assembly GCF_040807025.1 of Struthio camelus. Lineage (NCBI taxonomy): Eukaryota > Metazoa > Chordata > Aves > Struthioniformes > Struthionidae > Struthio > Struthio camelus. Next base: position 28,697,656 of record NC_090946.1, on the reverse strand, counting down.
AACTTTGACAAACTTCTTCCATTCATAGAAGACACAGCTGGGTAGAAATTAGTCTCTAAAAATACTTTCACACAACCTGCTTGTTTTCTAGTCACTGTCTTCTTATGTTATGCTCATTCCATCTGTCAATAGATATGAGTCACACATTCGACCTTTCAGTTTCACTTGCGCACATAAATTTCTTCCAATTTCCTGTGAAACAAACACTTTTAACTCTTTAGAGGCTTGCAGTTTGCACTTGTAGCACGCTAGAACGCTAAAGGCAGAAGTGAGCTCCTATGAGTTACAGCTGATATTGTAAGCTTTCCAATCTGCGTTACCTCTTCAAAATAACTGTCTCTTCATTTTGCTGATCACTCTTCTGCCCCTGCCACTACCTGTTCACTGAAAAACTAGCAAAATATGCAAAACTCCAATTTAAAAAAGAGTCTACCTATATTTTCAAAGAAAGCTAAATAGCAGAGAAGCAGATACAAGTCACTCCTGACATTACCAAACACGATCAGCAGATTCATGAAGGAATGCTATCATTTTACCATTTTTAAATCTGAGGTAGGCAACATTTGGTTCAAAGCTAATTTAAAAATGAAAAAAACTTGCGTTCCCAAATGCTACCCACTGACATAAATCATGATGTCTTCCTCAACAGATCTCTTTTTTTTTTCCTCCTCAAACGCCACACAAACAACTTTTAGCACAAAGGAGGAACATGACCATAAAGAACACAGTGAAGTATGAAAGCTAAACCATTATTCTGGAACTGGGGAGTATACTGTCTTACTCTTTCTTTCAGTCATGGCGCCCAACTGAATTTAATCTTTCCGAGAACTTTCTAGACAAAGGAAATCCAGTGATAAAAAGGGACAAAGACTAAATATGTCCAGCGTGTTGGCAGACCTCATTTGTGAGCTCATTTAAGGCATTATTGTTCAAAGAGCAGCCTAGCAGCAAAATGCTTTAACAGAACTGTAGACTTGCAGCCTCTTTCAGTTAAGCAGTATGATGGCAAAGGAGGGTCTGCAGTTTGGCCTTTTGGTTCCTTTCCACAGTACACCAGACTCAGGCCTAGTTTGTCGATCAAAACTACTTTAATCATCTAAGCCATGTCTCTGCTGCTAGTGACAGAGATTTCCCCATCAACAGTAAGAAGTGGGCACTTCAAATGGACAAAACAAGATGTCAGACTTGAAGCTCAAAGCTCAAGGTTGCCGGTAGAAATAAAAGAGGCTGCCAGACGGATGAGCTATGACTGAGATGACACTGAATAGGCTCAGGCTCCTATGCCAGCGCACCAAAATGACAACCTAAAGGGATTGGTGAGGTGTTACCAACATGATGCGAGAGTAATGCTTTACCTAACACTGTAAAATGTTGAAGCACCCCAAAACCCTGCTATTAACTTATGGTGAAGACTGAATTTTCAGACCTTTGGTATGGTATCATTGCAATTTGAAAGAATAAAACAGAATACATGACCTATTGGAGTAATGGGGTTAAATTCTGAACAGGCAAGCATCATTGTGAAACTGAAATATCTCTCATCTGCAGACTCACATGTCTTAGTGAAAGCAGAACATAGTACTCATTAACCCAGAAATATGTCTATTTTATCCTAGTAGTACACAGGAGACAAGATGGGCATTATCATCCCCGCTTTTGAACACATTTAAAGATCAGTTTGACATCATGGCCCAAACTAGTAACAAGAAAAACTCAGCAAATAATGAGTGTGCACTTATCCCACCAAGACAAGAGAGGGACCTCAGCACTTCCACTCAGTGATTTGCAATCTTCATATTATAAATAACATGAAATATAAACATTAGGGAATAGTCAGTAATTTATTATCCAAAGTGTATTTTCACAGAAGACCAACACCCAGGCATAGCCTTCAGATATTTTAAATTATTTCCGGAGTTTCAAAAGTTTCTGAGCTCAACAGTACCTGAAACTGCACTTAAGCAAGAAGACTGAGTATTACCTTACTTTTTATAGCCTGTTTTACTTCTGCTTTTCCTATCAGAGATAAAATCCCAACTCTTACACCTTACCAGTAAATGCTCTTCGTCACTTATTTGATAATAATTCAGTCCAATAAACGGACCCAAGATGACATGGTAGTTGCACATAAGCAGTCTTCGTATTAACGTTTTTCTTCTTTCTTATAGAAAGCACACACGCAAAATATGAATTTTACTTCCAGTGACATACCCTCAACTGCCAACATAAGCAAAAGCATCTAAAGAAAAAAGAACTTTCAAGTAATACCAAGATTACTGGCAAAACACAAGATTACTTGTACATTCGTTCCTGAGGAAAAGAAACTTGAAAGACCATTTATGGAGGCTACCAGAAACAGAGCCTAAAATTAGCAATATTAGTCAATGGGGGTTTTTTTGGTTTTAGTTGATTGGGGAAGGGTTTTGTTTGTTTTTTAAGCATCAAGAGCCATATAAGCTGCATTTGTATGTTGACATTTTCATCGTTAGGAACCTATAGACTAAATGAGGATTATCATTCTTCAGGTTCTTTACATTCATTAGTTCAGTTAAACACTTGCCATTGGCACACAGTTAGCTGATAGTAACACCTACAGTGGAAAAAAAAAAAAAAAAGCAGCAGCAAAGGAAAAAAAAATCTGTTAAATTATGGCTCCAATTTAACAAGCAGCTTTTGCGTTTCAAACTTAGTCTTCCAAAAACACTGTGATACACGGACCATTTACAGATCTGTAATTGCTTTTTAAGGCTTCAAATCTCTCAATATCTTTTCCTCAATTTCCAAAACTTTAAATGCCTATTATTGCTCAAACCTCCTCCCACTGAGGTCGACTGTATTTAGAATGCGGCGGTCAGACCATGTATATGACGACACAGCAACCTAGCCAGACGGTTCTGAAGTCAGAGCATATTTGCTTCTACACAAAAACAGTGATCTTATTTTTGGAAAGATCAGATTTTTATTTTACATATCAGACAAAGCAAGGAAGAACAAACAGAAGGACCTAAGTACATTCCTAGTATAGATTAAAAGTCAATATGAAGAATTTCAAATAAATGTTTCACTGAAGACTATTATATTCCACTTTTCAAATTTGTCATGTGTTAATTATGAAAATGACTTAAAATACCTAGACTCTAGCTTAGGACTAATTTCAAATACAACCAAGAAATATTTTACATGTTTTAACTTGATCCAAAAATCAGTTGTAGTCAGTGATCTTTAAATTAAAACCAGTAAGAGTAAAAATCTATTTTAAGAGCTTGATTTAATCAGTTTCTTTAGTTATTCAGAAAAGAACAGTTCAAGTGTAATGAATCAGAGAAACAAAGATTATCTTGAAAAAAAAATCTCTTACAGGTTCCTTCATGAAAATGCCACTATACCATCTACTGATAACAACGACATTAAGAACATGAAATTGTTATTTCAGATTCTTTACCGTATATACAGTTGCATCAAGATTACAACTTGCACATGATACAAATTTTCCAGCAAACCTGTAGAGATCTAGTGTCTTCACTGCAAAAGAAGTGGTCTTCTATTCTTATCGGATAATTCCTAACCAGGGAAGGTAAAATTTATCAGTGGTCTCTTGGCTTGAAATTCTTATCAGAGGCAATGATATTAACATATGCCTTTAACTCCATAACTGTGAGTGAGAAGATTATTTTCCTATTAAAAGAAGCAGCATCCTACATTACTATTTTCATTAAATTTCTACAAAAGGTTCAAGTAAAAAACAACAACACATCCATAGGAGTGTGCGTTCATTCTTTCCTGACAGTTACTTAACAGTTAGAATATACTGCTGAAAGTAACTCTTCGTCAATTATTGATATTTTTGGGCCAGTTCTAATTGTAGACCCTGGGACATTTATTAATTGATTGAAAATAGGCAAGGAAGAATTTGATCAAAGTATCCAGATAGCAACAAATTTCACACAGTTTTCACTTTCCGCAGGTTGTTCTGGAACCTTAACTTTAACCAAGCGATGCAGAACAGGAACAGAGAGCTTATGATTTAGCATACCAATGTGCCTTAGACACCTTCATCTGTATGCTGGCAGAGTTTTACAGTCAGAAGCTGCATTAAAATTGATGAAAGACAACATAACTTCTGTTGGATGATTCCATGCATCTTTGAGTTGACAAAACAACACAGCATTCTTAATTTTTGTTCACATGAAAGTCTCCCGTTTTCCTTGGTTTATTTAATGAGATGCCATTGCTCTAAGTAACCCTATTTCCTGTTTTGATGTAGGTTCACTATTTCTGCTCTTAGTTCTTTGCACACTGCAAACACAGACCTAGCAATTAAACCACCATTAATTGCAGGTTAGTGAGACATAATTACTTGCTAAAATAAAAGAGCACAGATCACCTTTAACATGCTTCAAGTTAGATAATTTTAAGGTAAGTCCCAGAATCAGAGAAGGTTTCAAGAAAACTACACACTAACAGAAGCAGCTACCTTTACTGATTAATTACCACAGATACAAGACAGCATTAGACTTTTGTGCTTGATGCATGTGTACCAGTGCACTGTGGAGTGGCAGGGCCATGTGCATGGACTGTGTGGAATGGTAGAAAGGTTCTGTTTTGGGGTTGCAATTGCTCTGGACGGCTTCATTGCACAGGAAAGACAGTTGTTCTTTGGTGCTAATTAAGCCCTAGGGAACAACTTGCTGAGGTATTTGGACAAAATTTGGATGAGAGCAAGAAGAGAAGTTCTAATGTTTTAACCCCAAGCAGTAGCAGAAGCATTCAGGTTCCAAAATTCAGGGATTCCAGCACAGGAACTGAATGACAGATCCTGCAAAATGCAAGAACTCCCAGCTTTGCACTGAAGCTTACAGGTGTTCACAGCATCTTGCAGGACTGAAGTCTTGTTAATGCAGGTCCATTACTGCTCTGAAATCATTTAAATCCACTGCATCATTTCATATAGCTGTACTATCACAGAATACACTTCTACCTGTTTCTACACTTCTACATCCAGGAGTTTACAGTTGTAAACAACGTAAAGTATACCAAGTAGTTTTTCTATCACTGCACATTTCTCTGTTCATTCTTAAAACATTTTTCAACAAATGAAGCAACCAAGCCTTCTCCATCAAAGAAGTTACTGTTAACGACGATTTCATTTCATTAATGACAGCCCTCCCAGCAATAGCACTGAAAGCAGTGCCCTCATACTGTCACGTGAGCTTGTATCAGAGATGGACTTGCTAGCATACATAATGCCTGATTTTTCACCTAAGCATGAATTTAGGCTTTGCCTGTTTTTTCTTCTAGGTCATAACTTAGAGAACTGAGAACGGATAAAAGGCAAACAAGATAAAAGAGACAGCTTGTTTCTGTGCTGATAAAAACAGTGGCAAGCTGGGAGGCTCTCCAGGGATCAAGAAAAAACCGGCAACGCAGCTCTCTGCAGGGAACCGAAGTCAGGCAGTGCAGAAACCTGAAGGCTTAGTGAAGGGGACAAGAACTAAATGTATCTTGGGTAGTATGGCCTGGGAAGGGGTGGGGGAGAAAGGAGGAAAAAAAAAAAAAAAAGACTAAGCAAAGAGGTGTTTTCTAGATCAGCTACCCGATTTAAAGCTGAGAGAGAAACAGAGCAAGTGACTGCGATATAAACACAACTGACTTTGTTATGGACTTGTTAGGGGTAAAAACAAAGAACTGCCGTGAATCATCTGAGGGCAGGCCAGACAGACGCAAGTATACAGAGATTTGTGCATCTGGACCACCTTTTTGCTTGGACAACATTTTCTTACACTGGAGATGAAAAGCATTCCCTTTGTTAGAAACCAAAGAGTCCTAATGTCTTACAGTTCAGAGAAAGCCTTACCTCAGAAGAAGAATAAAGTTGGATTATTTGCGAGGCCATACCACTGAAGTAGTTTAAAAAGTGTTTTCTTTTTTTTCCCCAAACACAGATGTCTCTCCCCATTTTGATTTCTCAGGTACATTTAGGTGAGAAAAAAAAAAAGTTTAACACTAATAGATGTATTTGACAGAATCTCACATCTTCCAGTACACCACTCTTCCATTAAGGCATCCTCGCCCAGTATCTGATGGGTTTTCCATCGCTTATTACTTTGGGAGCTTCCCACAAATCTCCACTTGTGTTTATTAGATTCCTTCCTACCTCCCCTACCTCCTTTCACTCCCCTCCAACCAACATCTCTGCTTCTAAGTCTCTCTGCCACTCTCTCTGACATCCCTTGCCCTTCCCCACCGTTACTGATGTTCTTTGCTCTCAATTCGCATTCCTTTGCACACCTCCTGGGTCTCCACCCTCTCCTCCCAGCTTCCCACGCTCTTGCAAATTGCCACCATCTTTCCTAGAAGCAGCTTCTCTTCATTCCTCCAAGAAGCAATGTAGGAGAGTGACCATCTTGGCTAAGGACAACTCAGGCTTCTCTTCTCAAAGGATGAAAGGCCATAGTAACCACCCTAATTGCGTGCTGGAGATAGTAGGCTCCAAGTTTGGTAATGAAGTAACACTTTTCTGTACTAACCCCAGCAGGTGCGTTCTGCACTAAGAAGGAAGAAATGCTTAAGTAATGGATATGCACATTTAAAAAAAAACATACAATACGTTTTACTTGTTAAAAAAAAAAAAACCCAAAAGCAAAAATCACCCTTAAATACAGTGTTGTTCAGTGTTTGTTACTGAAATCCTCAGGATTTTAGTGGCTGCTTAACGGTTGGATCCAGAAAATAGTTTTTTTTTTTTTTTAAATGTATAAGGAAAGGATCTAACCCTAAATATTTTTGCTTTAAGGTGCTTGAAAAGAATACATTTGGGGCATTCTGCTGTAAGCACCTAGAGGCCACAGTCTGCCTGGGCGCCACTGCATAAGAACATAAGAACAGCTTCGCTCCAAGGAACAAAAGGTTCTCAAACTATAGATACATCTAAAGTTTAGCGTTTCAGATAAAAAAAAAAAAAGTCTCTCAAGAGTGTAAGATGTGATTCACTACAACACTTAGAGGATCTACTTTCAATTAATTTCAACTCAAAATGAATTATCCGAAGACTTGTTATTAAATCTATCTTTAATCACAGACTGTGCTCTAAGTTTGGGAAGAGGCAATATCTGTTATGCAGCAGAGAAGCTGAATGCTTTTGTCAAAGGGAGGGATTGATGCAGTCTTGCAGACCATGAAGAAGTCACCTGAACTTCCAGGAGGTGAACTGTCTTTTATTGGTCATCCTCACACAGTCCAGGCTCAGAAGACCTCTCAAAAAACAAACAAACAAACAAACAAAAAAAATCAGAAAGTAAGGGAAAGCTAGTTTAGATCTTCAGCAATAAGAAAGGAGTAGTGATAGCGTTCTAAAGAAGTGGAAAAAACACAGCTAATATAAAGCCATGAAAACAAAATTTGGTCATTCTAGATTTCTTTACAAATTAATGTCATTCTGTGCCAAAATTTTGCATGAGACTTTGATGCCATCTAAGTCTTACGTTACACTTTCAAATGACCCAAAATTATTGACAGCTTTCTAAACAAAGAGAAACAGTAATTCAAATGCAGTCCATTCAAGCGATACAAAATCTTTTAAACCAATGTTTAAGATCTTAACAAATGTTCATGGAAATTATTTCTGTCATATCTGTCTTCTTCCACGTATCAAAAGTAACAAATGTGAACAAAATAACAACCCAAAGATAACTGAAAAGCATCAGCAAAGGCTGACAAGTTAAGAAAGTTTACCCAAAAGAAGTTTGGCAGAGATGTCCGTTCAGTCCCCAGAGTTCAAATTCAGTAGTTAAAGTCCATTTCAAGTTCATCATGATCCTGGTATGCATACTTGTTTACATAATTTAAAAGATGAAAGTAACTAGAAAAGTTTAAAGCATTTTTGTACATCTTGCTTTGGGTCTATAATTCTCTTTCACAGGGGTTTTTCTGCCTTAAGCACCTTGCAGTGGCCCTCTTCCAGCAAAGATCATTTCTTTAAAAGCCAAGGTTCTATATATGATTTGGGTAAAAGTCCAAGGATTAATCCTGAGTTTTAACACCACAGCTTACATATAGCTGAATGCTTGTCAGCTTGCTTAGAGCAAGCAAGTCTAAAAAGAGGTGGTGAAGATGAAAATCAATGACTGATGATTAGACAAGACGTAAGCATGGGCTGACGATTAGTATTAATGCTAGAGTCAGAGCAGTGTCTTGGGTTCGGTGCAGCAGAGACTGACAAAGTGATGTAGTGTAGATGTACCAGGGCCTAGAAAATCTGATTTTAGTGAGGGATAGGGGACCTAGAATACACCTAGGTACATTTCAGTTAGATTTATCTTGTCGTCCTCACTTTAAGTTTAGAGGTCTTGAAGAGTAAAAGCTGGTTGCATCAGGAGTTAAAGCTAGAGGCAAGGGTGGGGTAAGGATCAGCTGAAGGACTATGTTTACAGCAAAGCCTTTTGAACCACTGTAGAGGCCTTGTGCAGTAGACAAGTGGGTTAAGATATAATATAGAGGTAGACAAGAAGCACAGGTAAGATCTGCCGCTTAGGAGAACAGAGGCCGAGAGGACAGATTAATTGCTTAGAGACCCCATGCAGCTTAGATGGGTACTAAAAGTAGAACATAGTATAGTCTGGCACTCATAGGCATTGAAACCAGATTTCAGGCTCGTCTGGAGTCAGAGCATAAGGCAGCTTGGTCCCCAAGTTAAAATAATTGCTACATCCTTATAGGAATCTTAAAGGAGATTGAAGACTAAAGCTGGTGCAGGCCTTTAGGTTAGGTGTGGAGTCAAGAAGCTTACAATTAACAAAATGAAAACATACGAACAATAGCTGCACTTACTAGTCAATCCCACAGGGTAAGCACGGGTAACTCCAGCAGTTAGGCTGGTTGTACAGTTTAGGATGGGAATGGAGTTAAGACTGTGAAATTCAGTGATTAAAGAGCTAGATTTATATCACAGGGCTGAAAATGCCACAGGTCTGGGACAAGAATTTATGCTGGCAGAGGCTAGGATTAAGTCTGAGATGGGCAGAAATCCCTGAGCTTGGGTTAGAAAAAGTTGCAACTGCCTTAAGAGATTTAAGGCATATACAAGGTTGTAAACTGGTAAAGTTATAATAGCAGAGATATCAGAGTCACCAGGACCAAACGTTTTGGTGGAAGATTTACAACACTGGCGTACACCTCATTAACTAGGGGCGAAATTAGTCAAAATTCAAGAGATATCAAAATATGTGAGCACCTCAAAGAAGAGGAAGAAAACCATTCTTAGCACCTCCTTTTAACAGAATCCCACTACAGTACTCATTCTGTAGATGAACTAATTCCCCAATGAAACACTTTATAAGTGGGAAACAAATACAGATGTCATAACAGCACTGTACAAGTTACGGCCCAGAGCTTAATAAGACTGGAGTTGTAATTACACTCCACCTCTTGATTTCTGCACTTCTCCTGTGGATAGATGGACAGAAGCATTAGGAAATGTGAGAGAACCTTTCCACCTTTTGAAGAAACGCTTCCAGTAAGATAAAAATGAAAGAATAAACAGCATTGCAGAGGAAAGTAAGGAGCCCAGGTTCTCCTTCTGTCTAGTAGTTAGATGAGGTATGTGGAAACAATCCAAGTAAAGGATAGTAAAAGGAAACACTATAGACAAAAATTATCTGTTTATTTTAAGGTTTTGGATTTTTTTTGAACTTGGGGATTTTTCTTCTTCCTGAAAGAAGTTCTGGATTCTTCCCACTGCCCTCTTTATATACTTTTCCCCAACTTTATAACTCAGTTTCTTATGAGGCTAGCCAAATGTCATTATCTGAATTCTCTTAAAAGGTAAACGGCAGCTTCCCTTTGTATTTAAGCAAGCCCTAACAGAAGGGAAGTATTCAGAAATAATTCTAGTTAAAAATAAAGTTGGTTTTATTAAAATATATCTTAATATGCAGTTAAGATTTTATTAGTGCTCCAGTTCTCGTTGTGCTCTCTGAGGAACGTTACTGGGAAGAACTTTTAAAGGTATATTTCTTAATTTGACAAGACCTAGAATAAGCATCCTAGAATAAGGATTTGTACCATCTAAAGTCCAGGTAGACTATAAAACTAGGTATTTAATCTTTTAAAGACTATATAATCAGCAAGACACACTAATCTGTTTAAAGAAAGGAGACATGAAAATAATATGAGGTTTCCAACCACCTTGGTAGGATATTTTTCCCATTCAAAGACCCAATCCAAAAATCCAGCATTTGGAACTTGTCCTGTATCCACAGTCAGGTACTAAGTACTTTATTTCATCTTGATGATAGTATAAACAGCTACATTTTCTGTTCTTCCTGTTCAGGTAGCCTTTCTTTTTTCACAAGGCAAGGTAAAATCATTAATTTTGTTTACCTACACAGACTTGCAATTACATAGGCTGCTTAAAACAATCATACCAGGTTTCAGCACAAAAGCAGACTAGTTTCTGTATGAAACATTTTTGTCCCAGAAACCTGTAGTCTTCACAGAGCTTTGCACCCCGCATCACTGTTACTCCATCTACATAACATTTAGACAAGAGATGAACCAGTAGATTTAGTTATCCTGGGGTTGGCAGCGCCTGCCAGGCACACTGAGCAGCTGTTAATGGCTACTCAGGCCTCATGGCTGGCTTCCTACTAATGCCTTCGGGCTAGGTTACAAGCCACAGAGACCAGCAAAAAAGTCACCCAAACATAAATCCTTCAAGTGAGTAGGAATCTATAACCACTCTGGCAGTAAACACAGGACATGTTAGATAGCATTGTTAGGAGGAAATGGTGAAGTGACTTCACTGTCTTTTAACTCCCAGTTTAGGAGGCAGGTAGAAAATCAACAGTTTTGCAGATCATATTTCCCCTTGCATGCTCTTATCATGACCCAGGTAGCTTGAGGGGCAGGGGGAAGCGAAGGAGGAAGGAAATGCAAGTGAAGTCCCGTTTTTGTATATTTCATGAACTGCTTATGTTCCAGAAGGAAAAAAACCCAGCTGACTCTTCTGCCTTTCTACAAATAAATATATGAAGTTGCAGAAACACCATGCTGCTTCCATCGCAAGGTTTCCTGGGCAAGTCAGACAATCTTGCTTTTCTTTGCACTGCCCATGACAGAGCCTGGGGGTTCTGGCCATGGCAGTGCTCCATTAACATCTGGGGGGTGGACAGCCCGTGCAATGAAATGCAGCCCAACTGACAGCCCTCACTGATTTTCATCGACTGCAGCGGGTACAGGATACCCTTGCTGGTCAAAGGAAAGTTAAGGCACAGAAGGCTGATTTCTCCCTTTTTTTCACCTCCCCAATCAACCATAGCTTTATATAAACAGTAATTCAGAGGAGCGTTTTATTGTTTGAGAGGAAAAGACTTTATAGTCTGTGGCTACTCAGCAAACAAAAGACACCCAAGAACTTTTGAACAACATTCTGCTTTTAAGCGTCGCTAAAAATAATCATTTGTGCACTATCGCAAGTGCCTATAGTATGGTATGTGCATCTCTGGTGAAACACTGTGATGTTACTGCTAGAGAGGTTTGAAAGGGAAGAACCTAGGTGAAAGAGGGTCAATAACTAAGCAAATTCTTTAAGGCTGACTCATTTACACAGAGGGCTTTTATATATACCACCCTGCAGCCAGCACACAAAATAGTGAAGTAGTCAGGATCATACACTATGCTTACAGCTGCCTGAAAAATAATGCTTTTTAAAGAAATGGGGAGATTAACAGGACAGTTGGGATACAAAGTGTAAGGTGTGGGTTTTTGAGGATGAGGTTTAAGCTAGCCTGGCATCTCCCTCCCTTCAGATGCAAATCTCTGCATGTTTTAACACAGATGTAGGCACTGATGTTTATGCTTTGTAGTTTTTCTCCTTTGACAGAGACAAATAGAACTGACATCATCCACTCCTAAATACTCGCTTACTAGCAAGTCCATGAACCATTTAAACTAGCACTGTTTAGTCCTACTCTTAAGCATAGGGACTGGTTTCTGTGCTTGACTGAATTTCACTCTATTTGACTGTTTATTACTTGATCAACATCTTAGATTGTACACTGTCTAGGTCTTGAATGTCTCACAGTATTCTGTCAGGTAACAAACCGTTTGGCTGTTCGTCTTCCATGGTTTGGTCTCCATTTTCAAATTCAAAGTCCCAAATTTGAAGGTGCTACCACACCTAAGTGAATTCTCAGAGCTAGAATTCCAGTATTTGTAACCTGCAATTATACTCTTATCCTCCTTGCAAACAGAAGATGCTGAGACAACAGCAAGGTCACGTCTTGCCTCAAAAAAGCACAGAAAATTTATCAACCTAAGCCACCTGACCCCTTCTTTTCACAGTGCGAAATGTCTCTCTTATTAATCTGTCTCTGAAGGAAGCATCGTTGGAGAAGCCACTTTACACCTGCAAAAATATCTTTGTTGAATAACGGGGCTGGTAAAAGCATAAAGTATTTTTATTACTCAAGTCTCCTCACAGAACCAGTATCTGGCTGCAGGGCACTTCCACCTACAGATCAACATAAAAAAGATCCTGCCGTACATACGCTGTCCTCTCCCACCGGGCAGGACTAATGGGAGAGGGAAATTCTTTAGTTACTACTCTGCCTAACTGGAAGACAGACATTCCTGTAAAACTGTGTGTGGGAGCATTTCACAGTGAAACCAAAACACTGTTAAAACTAAATTCAGTGAACTACTTCTCAGGCAGTGCTTGCTATATGAAGCGACAAAGATATTTTTATTTTATTATATATACATAAACTGCCAGACACCAACAACTACTGCAGTGCCAGGTTGCCACGAAAGAGCTAGCATTCTTTTTGTCCACAAGATCCTTTTATTAAGGCTGTGGACCAAGGCACATCATCACACGCCAGTTCCGAATGATCCACTCCTTACTGACATGAAGACCTGAGGCAGAATTCAGCTTGTTGTTTCAGATTCTATGCAAGTGTTTTATCCCAATTAAATTCTCCTACGGAGACTAAATAGTTAGCTGGTATAAACCAATGTGGCACCCCAACTTTCAAACTATACCAGATTAATGCCGTTAAGAGAACAAACGTGGCCTTACTTAACAACGCTGCAATACAACTGCTGAAGTTTTGTGCCAAAACCATTTTGTGTTAAAAATTCATTGCATCCAATTGCTTCATGTGCCATCCATCCAGGTATATACAGAAGTAAAAACAAGGTCTTATTACAAGTATGATGCACTGCATTTTTAATAGAGTCATATTGTTATGATGGTTAGGTAGCTGAATGACACCGAGAGCAATACAGTACTGTTCTGTTCTGCAAGTTTTATCCTCAATATGACAAAATAATGAAGGTTTATTCCCTCCCTTCTATTCTGCCCAATTTGACAAAATTGAAATACTTTGTGTTTAATATAATTGATTATCCACCCACCAGCAACAATAGTTAAACACTAAAATCAATGCTGATCTCTAAAATCCTACCTTGGTTTTTTTGGATCATATCTGACTGTTGTGTAACAAGTCATATTTAAAACTGCTAAAGTGAAGGGAAAAAGAGAGCAAAGGCAATAAATAACGTGGTCAAGACCATCACCACCTTCATGAGTAACTACCCAGAGCGGCAAAATATCAGTGAAACAAAATAATGCTGTTTGGCAGGAAACTCTGTGTGGGCTATCTAGGGCAGTAGTGCCCTAGAGCTGAAAGATATTCCCACTTCATACCACAGTGAAACAGAAGTTTACATCAGTGCAGTTCTGTGAATGTCACTGGAGTAGAATCTAAGCTTGGCCTGAATAAGTCCAGCTAGTGCTTATCTGCAGTCTCTGGAAGCGCTGTCCCAGAAGAGATACTCTTCCATTAAGCCTGAAAGTAACTATACATCTCAAACATTTGCAGCTACTTTCATTCAGGTTTTCTCTATGTCCTTGAAGAGGTATGGATTAATATTTAAAGAAAATATTTTTTAAAAATCTTGATTTTAACCTGTGGTTGTTACCACACTATATTCTTAAGGCAATCTAAGAGAATGACAACTATGTGCATTACATCTGTACTCGGCTGTTGCTTATAAGGGACGCTCACTTGCTGGGAGCCTGTTTTGCAAATTACATTTAAGTTGTCATTGCAAAGGGAAAAAGAAATAAAGAAACTACAGTTGGGTATAGGTGTTAACATTACAGTGGCCCTTTAAAAATATGAGACAATACGCAAAGCGTCAAGTTTTCTTTAAGAAAAGGCTATTCACTCTCCATCTGAGTACATCTCACTGTTTGATCTAGCCAAACCACTAGAAGCTTCAACTTCTATTTCACAGTTTTTGTAATGTTATTTCTGCATGCAGATGCTGCCTGTTTCCAGAAGGAAAGACAACGCTCTCATCACAGCCTGGACACAGTGGCTAAGATGTATTCCTGGAGCCAGAACAACTAAGAAGAAAAAGTTAGGATTTTTTGCTATTATCAGAACTGGCTAAAGATGCTTTTCATTTGCATCAAATGTGCATGATTGCATGAGACTTCTTCATTAATTCCTAACTGGACACAGTTAATTGACCTACTAACTAATCAGTCTTTGTTGACCTGTGTACTAACCTTAAAGAGGTGTAGAAAAGAAATCAAACTCTCCATCTTTAATCCTCATCCGTAATGGAACATACTTGTCCCTCAGGGAGGCTTCTGTTTGAATGCAGGAAGTGCAGTTCCAGTGAGACCACATTTACCAGGCAGCATGCCACCTTTGCTTGGTGAAGAATCAGAAACCAGCTAACGAAAGCATTATTTAAAATAAACGTAAATGAATTTTACTCAGCAGTGCCTTGCAAAAAGCAGCCCTGATATGCACGTCACCTTTATCCTTTTTTGCTCAGGGGCTTTTAACAGAGCTGCTGTTGGGTTTTTGGTTTTGATTTCTAAGCAGAATAATCACAGCAACATTAGGACAGAAATCATTGTATTACCCAAACTATTCTATGCAGAGGAAACCCCAACATTTAGCAAAAAGTCGCCTCATGTTTTACTGGAAAAAAAAAATCAAGTTGAAATAAAATTTAACATTGATTTAAAAAAACTTTAAATGCAGTACAGACAAGTAGGAAAAGAAGAGTCAGAAGACGGAGGAATATATAAGTTGACATGGCTACATGCATTCAAGTCCAATGGGTGTTTTAGCTAAAACTGTTAGCATTTTTCTACAGCTAAAGGTAGTTTTGCCATTACAACCGAGCAATTGCCTTTTAGGGTAAAGAGGATTAAGCTGCATTTTGTAATGCATGGTAGTGGCCACACTCCTCTTAGCACATTGAAATTTCCAGCAAATTCACCGGAATCAATGTCTACCTAGCTGACTGTAACAAGGTTAAGTTTAACATGGCAAATTCCAGTATGCATATATGCAAGTATTATGCAATGCACATAACCCATCTCTCACTTTACCACTGATGCTCATTTAGATTTTTACTCAATACTGCATTGGATTCTGTCATATATTGTCACAAGAAAATACTAGAAACAAGACAAAAAAACTAGAACCATTTAACCTGCTCACAGAGTCCTCTACATTCAAAGTACCTTGTTTCAGAATTTTCAAATAAAATAAAGCAAATTTATCTATAAGAGAAAATCTGACTGTATGTAGGCATACAATCACTTTTTAACTGGCTACAAGGATACTACAGGCAAACTAGCTTGTCACAGCCTGAGAATTTTAGCTATGTTTTCTTCTGTGAAATTGCAGGTAGACTGAAAACTGAGTTCAAGTGTGAGTTCATGTTAAACTAGTTAAGAATTCAGTAACGAAGTGTACTTCGCAAAGGCAGACTCCTCCGGGTGACGAGCAGGCGTTACGGAGTCAGTGCCTGAAGCAGGATCACTGGAACTGAAAGCTGGCTTTACTCCACCCTCTCCATTCCATGACCCACCTTCACTTCAGTACTAAAACAAACATACAAAAAGAAATTCACAGCCAGAAGAGTGAAGACATCATCTTTATGCTATTACACTGTTACTTAGTCAAGAGTTAATCAACAGTTTGTGCATGGTGTGCACTAGAGTTTTTAATCATGAAATTATAAAATGTAGCCATAACACTGTATTCTGTGATCCGCACTGAATTCAGTACACAGAACACACTGAAGTAGAACATTTATGTGTGATCAGTTATATGTAAAAATGCTGCCCAGAAAAAGTATTTAAAGTTATGCGCATTGGCATGGACAATTCAGACTATGGTGCTGTAGACATCCTGCTGTTCTATACCATATTAACTAGATTTAGTTGACACCATACTGAACTTAAGCAATGGTCTCCCGCATGCAGGGCCTCCGTCCTAAAGGTCGTACCACTGAGAGCAAAAGCATGGCCCAATCAGTCATCTTCTCCATGCCAAGATCCACTCGCTACTGAAAACTATCAACAAAGGCACTTTTTGAGCCCAAGAGCAGTACTCCCATTAATCTACACAGGGAACTAGGTCAAAGAAGCCCTGCGGCTTCTCCGAACTACGTAAGCAAGCAGAGGCCTGTGAAGGGAAGCTGAGAGTCCCTTATGCAAAATAACAGCCAATTAATGAACGCTTTTCAAGACACACCCATGCACTGGATGGCAGGAGGAAGGACAACGTCCAAATTAATCCTCAGTTCAAGGAACATCCTGTTGGCTCACTAAGCTAGTTTAGGGAGGGGGGAAAAAGTCTATACAAAAGAAATCCCAATGGATGCAAGAAGAGAGCCCCAGGCTACCCTTTACTGCCAACTAACTACAGCAATAGCCAAGCATTTTACCCGCTGGGGACTGGAAGGAAACCAAACTAATCTCTCAGAATTGTTACAGTCCAATTACTCTTTGGTTGCAATGTACTTCATTGAATTTTACACAGCAGCTAGCAGCCAGAAGGTTCTATATCCCACAGTCAATGTTGCAGGCCAGCCAGTAATCCTCCGCTACATTTTCTTATGGCAGGTCATAATGGATCAGGAATTTTATCAGAAACTTGCTCAGTGAGCTAAAGGATGCAATTTACTTTGAATGCAATTTAGAGTTCACTTAAATGCTGTTAATGGTAGGAGTGCATATATACAAGAAAATAAAAGAGAAAGAAAAATAATATATTATCTGGCACGAAGGAGGAAACAGTTCTCGAGCCTCAGAATCCAGTAGAGCTTTGGCTTCAATACTGCAAGGAAAACACAACTGCAGCTTGATACCAAACTACACGTAAAGGAAATGATGCATAGATGGTCAAATACTTCAGCATCATCTTTAGGAGCGCTGCCTCCTACATGCCAGAGAGTTCTATCAATAAACAAAACCTTTCCAGCCATGACTGAAATATTTAAGCACAGCAATATCCAGGATTAATTCTCCCTACTTAATTACCTTACAGTGTACTGTTCACAAAACAAGTTATTTCAGCTTTCCTTATGCTTCCCCAGTTTTAAAGGTGATTTGAAAGGCTTGCTTTTAAAAGACTTCTTGCAAATAATTTTATATCCGAGATAATTTAAGAGTGCTAAGAGTAGCAGCCCTCAAAACAAGGGGGTTTCTCTAGAAAGCAGTGGTTGGTTTCTCTTTATGTAAGAAGGCAACTTTCCTCTAGATTGTAGAATATACAGGCATAAATACTCCATTCAATAATTCTATAAAAATGAGGAACCTACTTTGAGAAGTTAATAAATTTATGTTCTGGGATGCGGATAAATAGTGGCTTCAACATCAGCATAGATGATTTAAACATTTGCTAACCGCATAAATTATTTCACAGACTACCTCCATGAACAACATTTTCTCATATTCCAGAGCAGGAAACTACCATAAGAACGTAGCTTTTAGAAGAGGAATGTTTTCTTGAAGAAGACATAATGGCAAATCACAGATGAAGAGGTACCAGTGATAAGGCTTGTGTCACATTTGACCCGAGATCTATTCAGCCCACGTACTTTCTTCATTCGTTCAGATCCCTCAGGTCCATCTCCTTAGATGTGCACTGGTGCATCTCCTCCCTAGGAGCTCTAGACAGCATAACTGCTTCATCTTTCTCTGACTGGCTTGGACCAATCCACTCCCACTCAGCAACCCTAATGGCCCTCTCCAGAGACAGCCAAGATAAGTTAGTTTTCAACCACGTCATTTCCCCAATATGCTTCTGTTCACCAACCCTGGCAAAATAAGAAGCCAGCAATTTAGAATGCATCAGGTAATGGCATCTTCATCGTTTCATAGACATACCACTGTGGGGGTTACTCATCTAATTCTGTTGTCTTCCCTTCACATTATTTTCCTAATACCCCAGCCAGTGTAGGCCACATATACCTACACTAAACATTAGAGTAGTACTTTGTGGTTTAATAGTCATATTTATAACCACACAGTATTGCTAAGATACTGACCAGCCCTATATGCCTGTATAAAGCAGCACAACATATGCTGTTTTATAGGAATACCTATGGCTGTGCATTAGCGTTATGGTTCATAAGTATTAAAGTTAGCTTTTTACTTCTAAAGAAGTTTTAAAAAAACAAGAGCAAAATGCACTTCCCCAAAGAACACAAAGAATTAGCTTAATAATTGTGCCTTAGAGTCCATCAGTTACATCATTTTTCTCCTCCAAAAAGCTTCATTTGCAGCTTCAAATCATCATCTTACTATGCCCAGCAATCACACACCAAGCCAAAACAAGCACAGGGCTTCTTTTAAGACTTCTCACAATATTACCAGTTAGTATAGAAGAGCTGCCTCAGATAGTGTCAGGACAAGACACAAAAAAAATCAGACAGCCGGAGCAATCATAAATCAAGAATGTCGTATTCTGAAAACTCTATAACATTTTCAATTGAATTTCAGCACTATTCTGACTGTGTGGGAAATAAATGAAGCAAATAGCCACCTTGGTCTCACTTCTCTTCATTCCAGTCTAACTTATCCCCTTTTCCCCCATCCTTATCTTTCTAGAGAGCTCGTCCCCTATAATCGCAGTCCTCCCCAAAATATCGTGGCAATTTGCGGTGGTCACGTTTTTACCTACCTTTTGGTGGGAACTATATATGAGCTTTGTTTTACTTTTTTAAATTGACCTCTTCAAGGAGAAGATTTTCTCCTATTCATATGAACAGGGCCCAGCAGAGGGGACTCTAGTCTTGGATAATCCCTAGGTGCTACTAAATAAACAGTATTTTTCAAATGGGTTAAATTAATAGGAGAACTTCCTTACGGAATAGCTCAGGACAGTAAACTGAGCCACAGGAATGCCAGTTAACTAGTTCTAGTCTGACCACATAGAGGAGCATACTGGCGGGCAACTGAGATACTTCCTTACACATGAGAGCAGGTGGGTGAAGAGAAGAATAATAAATGTATATTGTTTTGACAGGCAGCTTCTAGAAGTAAGTGATATTTGTCGGCTACCCACGGAGAGGAAAGTGAGTTATTCTAATAGGAGTGAGATAAACCAAAGTAAGGGTCAAACAAAATAAATGAAGCCTACACCTGTGGGAATTACAGTCAGAAAACTCCCTATCTACTAAAGGTTTCTGGATTACTCGCACTAATGATACCAGTCCTATGTGGGCACAAGACCGAGTAAGTTGCCACAATATTCTTTTGGGGGTTTATTTTTAGGTATAATTTGAGTGGTAACTCCAAATATACAGAAACGCAGCATGCCACAATATGTTCTTGTATACGAGCAAACAACGAAGGCAAGGACTTACCCAGCATGTAACATACAATAGCAAGTAGAAGAGATACATTATAAGAAGTTAGGTTAACCATGGTATTTCTTACAATGAATCATAGGAATAATCTCTACAATCTGAGAAATGTAAGCTTCAACTACAAAAAGAAAAGGTAGCAACAAATTACTCACTCTGGCTTTTTATCTGTTTCAGTTCCCACTTTTTGGCTTCATAGGTGCAGGTATGTGTCACAAAACAGCTCTCTAGCCACATCATCAAGTCCACATTTTTCAGGAAAAAAAGTCATACAAATAAAATAGCACTGCCCCAATTTCTCATTTATACAACATCAAGGAAAAGAAAGGAAAAACCACATCTGTTAAGACTGAACACAGAGCCCCCCCAAAAAAAAAAAGAAAAGAAAAAAGAAAAAAGAAAAAGAGTAGTGCCTGCCTGTGCTCACATGTTCTGTAACTGGATCCGGGAGGTAAATTGGTCACAGGTGATGCTCATCAGAGACCTTAATCAAAGGAAGCTGGTCACCTTTACAGATGCCTCTATTTTATGCCTTTGGGGCTGAACTGAATATCTGTTCCTAGTTTCCTATTTTTTGTTGTTGAAAACACAAAGTTATGTTGTTCTGCTTATCTAATCTTGGCATAAATAAAGTTTGAAGTTTAAAATTAAGTCTTTGATATACTTTTAAATAAAAACACATAGAAAATTACTACAGATATGCCAAAGCTGAGAAAAACAAGCATTTAGATTACTTAAAAAAAAAAAAAATTATAGCCTCTGTCTGTGACTGCTGGCAATGTTCTGATTCCACCCAGTAAACACACTAGACCCCACACATAGGTACCTCCCTTGATTCAACTTACAAATACATGAAGAGCTTGACAGATTCAATAGATCTTGATCTTTCTGAAGTAATGCCTAAATTGTTTGTAGCTAGTATCTCAATAGCCTGTCTGTTTAGACTTTCCGTACTCTTACCACAGATGAAACAATCAGCATCTAGCTGCTCATACAGCCTTCGAACTCCAGTTCTGCACTTGCAAAACTGATGCCAGGGAGCGGTAATTATACTTCAATGACTTTATTGACTCCAAATGATTAAGCCAAGCAGGACTGACAAAGCTTTACTGACCACTTCTATTTATAACACAGCACCATTCCATACCCATTCAGAATTAGTTACATGTGGTTTTTGCATGCTACAGTGCTTCACTGCCTCTTAAGTCACGGGGGTTTTTACAATAAGGAGGAGTTATCCTTTCACAAGTTGTAACCGTGCATTTTAGACACTTCTTACAGCTTCTCAAGATTTTACAAAAAAAAAAAAAAAGAAGAAGAAGAAAAAGAAAAAAACCAACAACAACCCAAACCTAACAAAACTCTGTTGTTGGAAGGTATCTATTTTTTTAAAATTTTCTTGTTTTAGATTAACATATACTGCCATCATGTGGGCAGAAATAATAAGAAAAAAATAATTGTTCAGTGGAAAACTCTCAGCTTGAAAAATTCACCTTTATTTTAAAGCATTTTATTTGCTACTAGTACAAACACTAGCTCAGACAATTGAAACAGGATGAAAAAAAACTGATTTTCTGTTTATGTTATTGAGTCACATGACAAAAATGTGCCGGTGCCTGAGGACTCAGAGGAAGGACCACAAAGCTAAGTCTATTAGGGAATAGACTAGCACAAAAAGCTAAGTCTATTAGGGAATATACTAGCACAAGTGGTAAATACCCTAGCCTCAGTACAGTGCTTTAACCACTCTCTCTCTCTCTCTCTCATACTTCTTGATTGCACATCCTAGACACAAGTCATGCTGGGCTGGAGATCATAGTGACTAGAGCAAGCAAAAGATACTGCAGTGCTTATGCACAGTTTGTATGGGAGGGCCGTTATCATCAGCCTTTCAGTCCACGCACAAGACTTGCAAAATCTGTCAGGCTAAGAACTGGTTACTTTCTACTTGTCACTCCCACCGTCTGTGAGTTTACCCTCTTTCCTGGTCACTGTGAGAACACAGTTAGCTCTTGTAGCATCAGGAACTTCAACTGCAGTGCTGTTGCAAGAGATACAGAGAATAAAGGATGAAAAGAGAATGACTGACAAGCATAACTGTTCCGGTTTTTACAAACAGATCTTGAAAGAAAATCACTACAGAATTTAAATATATCATAACTGAGATTTCCACACTGAAATAAGAATATTCTTAAATTATAGAAATTATTCCTGAAATACTAGCAGTCTTCAAGCTTACCTATACCATATAAAATGGGGGAGGTGTTAAAATCTATATGTTAAATATAATTTACCAAAAAGAGTACTTAATTTTTCACTTGAGTACCAAAACGTCAAAGTTAAGGCTGATCTTGCCAGCTTCACACTCTCTTTAAGCCTAGCCATTATAAGTTGCTTTTTAAATTCCATCGCGTGGAACCAATTAGTGGCATCTGCCTTGATAACGAATAGCACTGTATTGCAGAAGGGGTCCCACTGCATAACTTGCTACTCATCTTGAGCCGAGTACATGAGGATCTAACAATTAGATAGTAAAATATAAATAATGCATTTATCTCCCTATTATAGCATCTTATCAAGAGGAATCTCTCAGAATCCGTGAAATACGATTCCTATTCAAGTGTCTTAGCTATTTCAGAAAACAACCTTGTAACTCAAGAAAACTTCAGAATACATCCAAACTGCGTAGTCAGAGCCTGTATGCTGTCATCACTGTATTAACAAATTCTATTGCTAATGTAAGCAACTTACATACACACAAGAATAAACATATACTGCCAATATCTCATATATATATCATAACATAGATAGTGTCACACAGACGTCATTTGAGAAATCAATATTCACCAACATGACTGAGAGAGTATTTCCTCCCACATTTAGGTACAACGGTTACCAGAGTTATTTTATTTTATAGTAACTACTACGTAGCTATTTTGTTACCAAATACGAGTTCTAAAATCTTGCTCAGTATACTATTTAATTTCCATATTAAGCTTCTAAATTATTTTTATATAAATTCACTTTTTCTTCATTCACATTCTCTGCACCATTTCTCTCCTGTGTTAAAGTCAGATCTGTTCCTACAGCAATTTTAAGTGTTATTTAGCTACCTCAGAACTTTGTCCTGTCATAGCTTGCTATTTTACCAGTTATAGCTAAAGGTGATAGATAATTTAATTCATACCAAGTGTAATTGTTAAATGTAACAACAATTTTTCCATCAAATAGCATTTATTTAGATTAAGATCAGTTTACTTCTCCTTTTCATCAAAAGGAACAGCATTGTTCTCTCATTTGCCTTTAGACACAAACTTGGCAAACTAGGCTAACGGAAAAGAAATTTTAAATATATTAGCATTAAGACAAAAAGACACAATAGTTCTAAAAGCATAAAAGAGTAAAGGAAAAAGGGAGCGGAGCAAGCAGCATGAACAGCAAGGACAGACTGCAGAGCAAGCATTTCATCAAACAGCAGACAAATCAGCAGTCTCCGACACACTACTTAACGTTTCTGTCACTAAGAACTAGACTCAAGCTCCACTGAAAATTCAACACTTCCAATTAACGGATTAGGCCTATCAAAAAAAAAAAAAAAAAAAGAGCAGCATATATTTCAGCTATTCATGAATACTAATGAAACCTAACAAAATAGTTCCCTTTCTTTCCATAAGGAAATAGGTAAGTTTTCCTTTCTCTCTCTTGAACCTTCTAGATGTGGGCCTATATTTCATACAACTTTGCCCAGGGCTGTATGGCCAGTTCCAAGTAACGAACAGAGCTGGCTGAAAAACAAGTGGATTCATTGCAGTCCTGGGACCTACTACAGTGTCTGAGCTGAAGCACAGCTGCAACTGCTATTCAAATTGGTCTGAGGCTGCACCTGCCTTGTGGCCTAAGGCTGAATCATTGAATACAACATTTATCCACGCTTACAGAAGAGTAAGGAGCTAATATTTTATAATCTTCACTGACAGAGATTGGCTGCTTGCCAACTGACCATTTAAACAAAATTAAGTGAGATCCAGGCAACATGTTTTGCTCCTACTCAAGGCATTTATGTGAAGTTTTATATGGGGCCTCCTTCAGGGTAGAATTTAGATCAAAACTTGAGATAAACAAAGTCTGAGAAACTCCGACTGGGAAAAGCATTATGATAAAGACAGGCAGAGTTCACAGGCTAATTGTATGACAAGCACAAGATAGACATTACCGCTCATATAATACATTTCAAGGATTGGTAGCTGTATCCAGGCCTGACACTTTCTGCAGCAAAATTATTCCTCTGAAATCTTAGAGGAACAAACCCCGAGGGAGCGGTACATTCTTGCAGGTAGATGTAGAGTTGCAAAGGTAGACAAAATATGGCTGTTAATGAAAACAGTATCACTCTCCATGCCTGGATTTCTCCATAATCCTGCACTCAGCTCCCTCTTACTCCTAACCAACTCAGGTCTAATTGATTAATTCATTTCCTAGGGTGATGGAAGAGAATCACAGATGCTTAGGTTAAAAATGGCACAGTCCATTAAGAACTACAATGATCTATATACACAATTCAAAAGAGTGATAAAGAAACTATTTTTTTCAACGTTTCCTGAAATCCACAGCTGGAGGATAAGGTTAATTCTAAGAGGCTATGCCATACCAGGTCTTCTTTATTTATGCCATCTCGACCCAATTGTAGCCACTAACCAACTTTTGAAAATCTGTGTGAACGGCTTTTGCTAGCCATTTTTGCCACTGTTATTCATCTCCTATCCATCTCCTAGCTTTGTTAACTCAGGAGTTAACAGAACATAATCCAAAATCCGTTGTCTACACTTGAATATACAGAACATATACACTGGATATAGAAAAAGACTACATAAAAGTTAGAGGTTTGAATAAAATCTTAAAATCTGTGGGATACCACTAGAGGGTGCATAAGGCTACTCTATTGTAACTGTGCTCTGTATTGATAAATGTTCTCACAAGGCTTCAAGGAGACTTGAAAACACTGTTACTGAAATTTTAAAGGATGTGAGCCTGGCCTCCAAAGGGATTACACTGCTCACATGAGTAAGGACAGTGCTAGTTCAGAATCTTTTGCTCAAGCACAAAGTTCAGTTTGCTTGTCTAAGCAGCATATCTAACTCCCACCATGTACTATGAGATAGGTGGCCAATAATGGCTGTGGCCATTATTTTGTGGAAGTTCTGGCTTTTTTACTGTTCCTTGGCATCCACTGAAGAAGTCTTCCAGGTGTAACTTTCTAGTAAGCACAACTCTTGGCAAACTTTTTTAATTGAAAGGACAATTTTAAGTTCTGCTCTATTCCTGCTGACAACTTTGTGCCCTTTAGAGAAAAAAACAGTCGTGAGTAAATTACTACAAGATAGCCCATATTTTGAAAACAGGTCAGTATTTACTCACTCACTCCACTCCATTGGAATCCTTGGGACAAAATTTAAGCTGAACTTGTCAGCAAGATTCTCTCTGTGGTCCTTGCTTGCTTTCTAGACTCTGGAGACTTAGCACAATGGAAGTCCTCACAAGTGTGACTGGATTGGAATACATAAGTCATACAAGGTGGTGGTGAGGGAATTCCAACTGCATGAGGACATTTGACACGGGACCTCCCTTCCTTGTCCTTTCACTGCATTGAATCGCATCCTTCAGGGCTGGGTTTTTCCTACTTTCCTGCACAGTTTAGACAGAAACAAGACTCTATCACTATGGAAGTATGGGGATATAACTGTGGCTCTATCATTTTTTTTAGCATGACTCTGTAGACGTCCTCCCAGAGTAGTCCTTTCTACTGCTTCTGCCCTAGCCTAGCCAAGATAATTCAGTCCTCCGACTAGAGAGGAATATCAGAAAACGCTGGAAATAAAAAAAGCATTAAGGATGCCATCAAGGACGGCTACGTCATGGATTGGGCTGAGAACCACATGTTGGACACTAATGTTAAACATTAGACTGGAGTACATGAAGGAGCTGGCACAGGCTGCCAAGGCTGGGTTAGGTTTTGACAGATACTACATTCTTTATTTGTACATTATTGTAGAAAGAGCCACAGCAGGGCAGATCATAGAAATAGAAACAAAAATTAGCAGGTGGTACTATAAACAAATAACAGTTTCTATTCACCACTGTATTTAATTATTAGTTGCATTTATAAGACAGAATTAATAACCAAAGACAGTTGGTTAGGACAGTTCATCAAATCGTCTGACAGCAGCCAACAACATTTGCTTAGAACAGAGAACAGGGAAGATCCAGAGAAAAACTGTCCCTACTGTTCCAGAAGACTGCAGGGTAAATTGTGGCTAAGGGAATTCTCAAGTGAAGATCTCAGTATCAGCCATCACCTTAGTAGTCCTCCAACAGAGCTTTGTTCCGCCCCCTTTTTCATCCTTTAGAGCTTTGGCCTGACTACTTCCCCACCTACTGCTGCTTTGCAAGGCTGAAAACACAAATCTTATTTAGCCTTTTCTCTGCTATTTTTACTTACACTAAGAGTGTGGGAGTGATCAGTGACCACATTCAGGAACTTATGTTGCACAACGTTTTCCACTTTTCTCAATTCCTCTCTTAAAATTCCTAGCATTTTACATACTTTGATTGCCATTAATTATTGAGTCGATTATTTCTGAGAACTCTTTATAATTACTTTAACATCTCTTTATAGCTACTTTAATAATTCTTTCCTATGGTAAAAGACAGGCCAACATTTTGTTAAGGTTTGCATCACCAGAACTCTCTCTCATCTTACTATTCATGTGTTTTTAATTTATTTATGTGTTAACAGAAGCATTTTTGTTCAGTCTCTATGGTCAAAACTATTTCTGTGCTTCATATGCTATTTTTTAAGCCTAATGTATATCAATCCATAGGAAGGAGACAATTACTTTTCTCTGGTGAGATACTTTATCAAGCATCCATCAGGTATCTAAAGATACTATTAACTATTTATCCATATTCACATGCTCACTTTTTTCTCCAAGGAATCCTAATAGATTTTTAAGGTAAGATTTTTCTCTACAGACATTGTGTTTTGTTTTTCTACACTAAATCATTGTTATCTAAGTATCTACTAATTAATTCCATTTTATTTCAGTTTCCTATAATTTCACACTGAAAAGATCTGTAATTTGTCAGATCTACTTTCCTCCTCCTGTTCTTCAAATCCTTATTAAAAATTAGCACCATCATTTTGCTAATACTAGTACCTACTCCCTTAAGCAGCCTCAAAGAGATGTGGCAGTAGTAGTTTCACTTTCACGTTCTTGGGTCAATCGGCTAGTGTTCATTTTATCAATCTGTCCAGCCCTCCAGCTGATTGTTCAGTTGAAGACTGTTCCTGAGAGTCATGCTTGTAAAGGATGGTTCTAATGAGGAAAATATTCATATAACTACTTATAACTGAGCAGTTATGTAGCCAAGCTGTATAAGTTATTTGCAACAGTTGCCTTCCTTAACTCCTCCTCTTACACTTCCTTTAGAGTAAAGCAATTCATCCTCACTAAATGCAATCAGTTTCTGTCCTCAGTGACCTTCTGCAGTTAAAACTACAATTTGAAGGTTTTTCATGAGGTTAGAGATCAGGACCACTCCAAAAGCACAAGGATTTTTCTTTGTTCCTGGCTGACTGAGTGGCATAACCACATTGCATCACCACCCTGTTTGTTGCTCTCGGGGATGAAAACAGCTTGCCACACGAGCAGATGTTCCAACATTTCCTTTTGCAGCCTGCTACAGATGCTTTTAAGTCAGCTGCCAGGTGCTTTAGCAATTTTTTTTAATAGCTGCATCTCATGGGTAATTAATTTCTCTAATCAAACTCACCCTTTGATCCAGCTGCAAGTAGAGTTCTGCTCAGTTATAACACTTGTTTAGTGTTTGGAGAGTAAAACATTACTCTCACTGCAACCTCTTTCTTTGTAAGGCATCATTGCATTTCCACTAAAAAGGGAAAAGAGTTATTAGATACTTAAAATCACAGTCCTCTAAGCTTCCAGCCATGGTGAATTACTGTTTAACCCCCATACAACCTGGCAACACAGGCTTCCTCTCTTACCACACTGGTAAGGTATATCCTTATTGCAGCCAGTTTACCTCACCCTCTCTTAGGCCTAGATCCAAACAGTCACAGACTCGCACCTCTAACTGCACAAGCTACTGCTTGGTCTTGTTGTTAGCACTTAATTTGCTTCTTAGGCACAGTCTATTAGCTAATTTCTTTGTAGTCATTATTTCTTCGTAGTTATTATCGCATCGGATTTGTGTCCTCCATTACAACCTGTCTTTACTACATTTTTTGACCAACTCACCACTGGAAAGCCATAATCTCTGCTAGTCTATGGTGCTCCAGCTATGGTGCTCCAAGAGTACTCAGCACTCCTTGCTCCAAATCCTTTGGGGATTATCTGAAAACTGCCCAGTAGCAAATCTGACCCACTAACACTCAAGAGTTCTTGTAATAGCCTCCGCTGTTGATATCAACTTCCCCTACGATAGCACCAGAAACACCGAGCAAAAGTCTGTGATTACAGATATGGGAGGTCCCAAGTTCAACAGGAACTGGATTTCTCCTTATGTCATTAGTTATGAGAGGACAATAAAATTAACAGTCCTGGCTTACTTTTCAAACTACATTTTTTTTTTCCATCCTACCTCTTTGTTTTTTGCCCTGCACCAAGGACCACTTGGACCTTTCAATACTTCCAAGCCAGTACCTTATGACATCCCAGATGTTTTTATCTCCAGCACCACTAGTTGCTGCATTTAATTATGATCACAGAACATATAAATAACTACTGATGGCAGCCTAGACGCTTAGGGAACTTCCACTTGGGCATTTCTGTCTCAAGCGACCTTTTCTCTTCCATACTGCCTGCAAATTTTATTTATCCTGGAAATAAGTTCGGAAATAGCATCTCGACATAATGGCAACAATCATTAATTTATCTACTTTATTTGCAATTCTTCTTTGAGATACTGTACCTGATGTACAGGAAACCTTGGTTCTTTAGGATTTCTCTTACAATACAAACTGGGAGAAGTGCACCCATCCTTTTAAGTTAGTAACTGAGATGTGATTTGGGTTATGATTGTCACTGTCACTCTTTAAGTACAGCCTGAGAAGGATGAGATGCACAGTATGAACCCTACCAGTACGAACCACCAACTAATGAAATATGAGATTCCCAAAGTAAAATATGATATACTTTCAGGTTTTGAAAACTTTTCTATCCTAATTCTGTCCTTCATACTACTGGATACAGTTACCCCTTAGGCAGAGAGAAAGAGATAATAAGTACTTAACACGACAGAATGACACAGTGAGCTCCAGAAAAGCATATACATGTCTAAATGCTGTTTCGACAGAAATGGAAATATAACATTTCTAGTATCTTGAGGCATATTATCTTGTATATCGCATACAGAAAGGTAGTACAAATTGTTTGCAATTAAATATATTTTTATCCTACTAGGACGATTTAAACTAAAGGATGGATTTTTATTTGCTTTAGGATATAAGTAAATCTGGAGTAACTTCTCTGAAGGCTGTAAGCCCAGTAAACTCTTACTAAAATGAAGTCTTGATGAAATATGAGTCATTTGCAGCAGAAGTATGGCCCTTCAAGTCTGTATTTAGAAAAAATAGGTAGATCAAAATCTGATCTTAAAGATGCCCGGAACTAGTGATTTGAACTCAAACATTTAAAGTAGTTTGATACATTTAAATCTCAAAAGAATTGTCATACCAGGTAAATTAATGTAATTATTTCAGTTTAGTGGAGAATGCAGACTAGACAGTGACAGGTCAGCATGAAAACAGTTCATATAAAAGAGCTTGTGACAAATCCTCAGTGAAACACGAGCATTAAAATTTAAATGGTGAAGAATTAGTTACATGACAGTAATTGAGATCAATTGCAACACCGTGTCCTTGCTTGAGTCACAGTTTCCCTTGTAGTCTCTCAGAACAATTATTGTTCTATCACCACAGGGATTAAGATAAGAGCTTCAGAGCTGTGTGCACTTAACTGAGCTGAGATACAGCTTATACTATAATGGTTCTTCACAGAAAAAAATTGAGTTTTGTGATACATCTGTATAAGTGGTCTTGAAAGAAAATACTCATTTAGAAACTAACTATCTATTAAAAATCATATAAAAGAACAGCAGGCAGCCTAACGTTTAGTAAACTTAAGGAATGGAAATACTTGAAAATTTGGTGTTACATCACAATGCCCTCCCTCCATACTCTCAGTAAAACACTTTCAGATTAATTTCATGGCATTTTTCATATCTGTGAGCGTGTCCATGGAACTAGCCAGAGAGTAAATTCACTAAAATCAATTTTTAGGGGAAATTAAAGTTTTTATGAATTTGGGGTGAAATCGGTGAATAGTTTTGACCCAAAAAATAGAGAAAAGTTTTAGAAAATGTTGAACAAATTGATCTTGCTGAATAGTGGGGGATTTTATTCCCCCTAATTATAACGTTTCATTTTGGCAGTAACATAATAAGTTTTTTTAAATAACACAATTTTATTATTTTTACTTATCTGGAAAAGAACGGTTTTCTTTCAATGAGAAAAAAAAATCCCCTTTCCTCTATTTCTCAGCATATGCATAACTTATTGGAAGCATAACAAGCCTCATGCAGAGCTAAGGGTTTCGAAACTTTCTATTATAAGAACTCATTTTTAATGACTTATGCTTTGCCTGACAATGTCCACTCTGTGATTGTGGGAGATTGTAGGAGACTGTTGTTTGTGTCTTCCACTGCTCCATGGGCACCAGCAATGAGAAGGAAGCGCTAGAGGAAGAGCAGAGATACAGGGAGACAGAGAGCTTCAGCAGATACAGCGTGAAAGAAGTTGAGGCAAATGAGGAAGATAAGCAGAAGTGGAGTAGAACAGTGGCTGATGGAAGAGAGCAAGCGCAAGAGAGCTAGGAGTAAGAGGAAAACACCCGAGCAGCACAATACACACACTTCGGGGATGCAGTTGGTAGAAAGAAAGCAGTTGAAAAGTAAGAGAAGGTGGAAGTGGTGAGGGGAACGCAAGGAAGGAAGGATGCATAAGCTGTTCCCTAAGTTCCAGATGCTGATAATTCACTGGAAAAGGCGATCCATGGGCTGGATCCAGCCTCATGATGGCAAGAGGCTTTGGCCCTGCCTGTCTCACTTGTGTGACCTGCTGTAGAAATAATCATACCCTTCAGAAAACTGATGCTGCTCTGATAACAGACAACAACAAAAAACAAAGAGAAAATAAGAACAACATGACGAAAAAGAAAGACCGTTTATCTGCCCTTGCCTATCGCTCCTCCTTCACTGGAACACCTCTTCCAGGAAAAGGAAGAATATAGCAGTATCTGTGTCCTGCACTAAAAGAGATAAGTGAAAATATAAATTGGTGGAAACAGGCAGTTCTGTGAAAATATAGATCAAGCATAGTTGAATTAAATTGGAGTTCAAGCAATTCTTTGCTATCATTTCCATAATTGCTTAAATGCACATCGATAAACCAGTAGTGAACATTTCAAAATATGCTATTTTGGAGTAACAGAATCATGAAAATGATTTCACTGCCTCTAGATCAGTGAGTGGTAAATAGCTGCTTCTAATGAATGAGATTCATTTGAATGCAGAGCAAATAGTGTGATGAATCTCTGAAAAACAGATTTACCATAGGAAGTATTATAGACCGTTAATTGCAGCACTGCTCAAGTCACTACAGTAATAATATAAATTACACACATATAATTACTATTTTCAAAATAAAAGGACAGGCATTTTTTGATACTTCTGTCAGATTAGCATAAGGTACTATGAGTGTTAAAATTTTATGACAGTTAAGTCACATGGAAGAAGAAACATCGTGGATGTGATTATAGACCATATTCTAGGCTGGATCGACTGGAAAGAAACCTTTCCCTGGTAAACCAAACTGGCTTTTATATCTATTTCTTTGTTGGAATCCTCTAGAGCTTCCATTTAGAATCAAGCATTTTCCACACCACACACTTCTATTCACCCAAGTAGAAACTTACTGAGGCGTTTTCCCCTTTCTTCAAAATCTAAATTGCCGCTTTCTGGAAATACTGCAACTTTGGAAATATTCGGTTATATTAATGCAGCTTGAGAGGGTTTGGTGCTATGATTTCTACTTGACTGGCCTATTACCTGTTTCAATTCTCACTGCTTTTTCTCCACCTGACAGCAGTGCAAAAATTTCAGTTTGAAGAGTCCTTCTTCATTGAACTTTTTATTTTATTTTGACCCCTATACTAACCAAAAACAGTTAATATACTTATAAAATATGGACAGGGATAAGGCTCATACTTGGGTTCCTTACTGAGATGAGACACACAGTAATTAATAACTCTGAAGAACAGGGTTTTGGGATGACTTCACCTATTTTGGAAGGATACCATTACACAGATTCTAAAAAGTTAGGAAAAAAATACTTACCTCTTCTCCTCTGTCTCAGAATTTGTAAGTGATTCTGACTCCAAGTTTATCATTTTTCAATTCAGATGTGCTTTAAATACAGGCTATGACATCACAGACCTTGAAAATTGAAGACCTTGAGACTATTGAAATTTGTGTCCTAAAGCTACTTGACCAATCTATTTAGGCATTAATCCCTAGGCATTTCACTGTAAAAAAGATGTAACAGTAACTTTTATTACCATGAGATGTTGTAAAGATCAGTTCTGTAATATTTATATGAAATAATCACACTATTTTAAGTATACAAAACAAAAATCTTAGTAATAGTTTTGTAAATAGATCAAGATTGGACGTTTTATACTAAAAAATATACTAAATAAGACTGGACTATAGTGGAAATTTTGTGGACATGGAAAGATGAGTTACCAAGTGAATAAGGACCATCAATTTCACATAATTCATCTACAGAATGTGATCGGACACATGCTTTAAGCATAGGTTCAGGGCTACAGGCAAACAAGTCTTCTGTATTTTTCAACTTTAAAATATAAGGAAATATAGGTATGAAATGATGTAGAATACTGGACTATCACCATGGTAGGAACTACTAATTTGCCAAAGCCATCTTCTACACTTTGTGCCAATTGTACAAATTACAGTATTTCTCCAAGAAATGATAGAGAATGGTTGCAGAGAGAGATGCGTACTGCCTTTTAATATTATATTAGACAACGCAACTGTCTCCTTTTAGTTGTCCTATGCTAAAAGCTCATAATCACAGCTGAGAATTTGTACCATTTCTGAATTATACTAACAAACAGCCTTATTCTTAGGTTCACTAATGTTTACTTTAACTAATGCTATATAATATTCACTTTAAAATTAAAGAATATCACTAGTTTCCACCACTTGAATTTTAGCCATTTAGGATTTTACAGGTTTGGCAGTTTTTACAACACTACATAGCGGCTTAAAAAGAGAGGAAAGCACTACTTTCAGGTAAGAAAATCTAGTGTAGGGAGCTAATATACATTCATGATTGCCTAAGATCTATAGATATATGTCAATTTGCATCAGCTAAGTGTTTGATTTTAATAGTATAAAGCATTTTCAAGGTCAGACTACTTTAAATTATAATTTTTGCAAAAATATATGTGTAGGGTTTATTCCAAGCTGCATGAAAATTCCTTTAGGGTTAGTATTGTACGCCTGTAGGAATGAGAGTAATCAGTGGGGAAACTACCCGCATTTTTCTTCTGAAAGAAAAGGTCTAGACTTTTAATTTAGTGACCGTCTAAGCCATGATTTCAAACAATGTTATGGGATGATGCATCAGAGAATTTCAGAGTTTCGGAATTTAAGGAAAGATTTAAAAGTGGAATGATAAGGCTTCACAGAGCTGTGTTTGCAATTTCTTTTTGAGAATTGATGTTTGCCAAAATCATTGTTATCTGACTAAGTAACAGTACGGCTTGAGAGCAAGGGTTCGCCCTAAAATAGTCTTTTATATAAAACGTGACTTTATATTATTATATGTAGAAATCTCATTAGCATCAGAATTTAGGATAGAAGATCTGAAGTTTTCTATCAGGGTCTATACAGATGCATAACTATGCCTGTACCTGTTAGTACTTCATCCTCACTACTTTCTAATAGACTTTTTCAATTTTCTTACTAGACTTCTAAATAGTTTTGCAGAAACCTTTCTCTTTTGGCTTTTTTCTTTATTTCAGACCCCTTGCCCACTTCCAGCTCTCTCCCCCTCATGCTACTTAGCAAGGGTTTCTCTTAAAATAAAATTTGAAGATGTTTGTATAACAATGCTTTATGACCACTATTCTCCCAATACAAAGAGGAGAAATGCAAAATTAGCTGTTTAGAAGAGACAAGCTTGGGCAATCCAGAGGACGCAAAACACCAGGAGTTCACAGGGTTGTTCCCTGACACCTAATCCTTCCTGAGACTGGCACTTTGCCAAACTATGACCAATCCTTAAGTCTCTAAGATGGCAGTGAAGTAGTCACATTAAAGGTTTGCAGTAGCTCTCATCCAGATGCTGCTCCAACAGGCTTTTCTACACTTCTTCCCCACGCATATTCCTTATTGCACAACCTAGCTTATTAATGTTAATATTGGACAGCACCAAATAACATCATCACGCAGAATCCTCTCAGGTCTTTTGTTTCTACTTTTTGCAGAAAAACTGGAGTACAGTTTTTGAATGAACTTTTATCTGTGCTATAGTGAATTTCATCTAGACTTTATTTCCTGAGTTGTATATGAAATTCTTATATGTAAGTGATGTCAAATACCTTAGTAAGAAAAAGATACTTTCTTATATTTTCCAACTCTTATTCTTCCACCTTTTTAAAGATACAACTGTTACCCTTCTCCAGCTTACTAATTCCTCATAAACCTCTACAAGTTCTTAAGGAAAATTATTAGTGTGCCTCTGATTTCAGCAGCCATTTTTTTTTTAAGTACCCTGCAATGAAGTTCACACTGAGTACTTATTCTAGAAATATATTCCTGCTAGTAATACACAGTTGTTCAGATGGAAATAGGGAACAGCTGGCTGTGGAGACGTTAATTACTGTAGAATATCTAATGCACAAAGACTCACAGAGGAATGAGCCATCCCATGTGGACAAATCTTCAGATTATGAAACCTGTGTGAAATTAAACTACATTAACAGTCTGATCAATGAAAATGTAGTCTACGTGGTACCAGCATCTAGAGATGGTTTGGGAGTTTCTAGTTTTTGTTTAATTTAGCATTTTAAAATTAATTTTCTCATAAGCTAGCCAACAAAAATCATTTTACTAAGGCTTTGTTTCTAAGAATATATGAAAGTTCCTTTTCTATTTATCACGTCTTCAGTAATAGTATATTATGATCTCTTGCTGAAACACACACATTTTAATGCAAATGCTATTTAATACTGAGGGAAACCATTTCTTTCTTGTATCAGCATCTCCTGTTTGTGTTCAAAGAGGTTGACACTAGAAAGGCAAATGAGCTCTCCATTTACTAACCGGAACAGCTGCTTTTAATATCTTTGCGCTAGGCTGGAATAACCTTCATTAGATATTGAATCTGATGAACTTAGATTGTACAAAATGAAATTAAGAATTTAATCTGAATAGGAAAAATGTTGAGTTTTAATGATGATGACATCGCAGCACAGAACTTCAAACATTATAGCATTGTGTACCACAGAGTAAAAACTACTTTCATTTGGATATAGGCCTGTTTCAGAAGGTTAGTCCTCAGCTGTGCATGAAACCATTATAAACTCTACAACTGCCATCTCAAATGCAAGTCATACTTTAAAAACACCCTTTCACTTAAAAAGTAACTTAGAACAGAAAAAACACAATTAAAAATGTGAAATTTCCTTCTTTGAAAGAAACAAGGAATTACACAGCATGTGACATTTAGTGCAGTCACTAAAAACTGAAGAATTGTGCAATATTTACTTGGAATATTGACAGATCGTATCAAAAAGGTCAGCTTTCAAGTGAGATGTTAAAATGTGAATGAGCAATATGTAATGCCAGAGTCTTTCAATCATTACCAAATTTTGTAAATAGATGGCAGAATTCACGTCTTACCTCTTAGCTGTGCCTTTGGGCTAAAAACTGAAGAAGTGTACAGTTGGGAGAATTTAGGGCTAGTTCCAGATACACTTAGTATGGACGGCAGAGGGAAGAGGAAGGCGTTCCGTTTTGAGTGGCTGCAGTCATACTCACTGGTTACTGAATTTTATGACGAGACCAAAGACAGGTCTGGGTAGAAGATAAATGTGTTGGATAAGATTTATTTTGCAGATGGATATGTATTGATTAACTGTTCAGTACTGCATTAAATAAATAAACCATTTGGAAGAAAACATTTTAGGTCTAACTCTATTTTATTTAGCCCCAAGCTCAGCCTTCTGGATTCTGGCTATCACATTTCCATTTGGTCACAACAATTACAAATCATCAGCTATTTTGAGCTGGTCACAAGAATTACAAATCATCAGCTATTTTGAGGCTAGAAGTGCTGATAAAAACTCTGAAAAAAAAAAATAGCGCTCTTTTTTTCAATCAGATTGTAAAAAGGCCATGTCCAAGGCATACCATAAATACTTCACACCTCCACTTTTAGCTTGAATATTTGTATTTCACTTTTGAGTGGAAATCAATGGAAACAGTATCTGAGGAAGAAGAGAACTTCAAAGTCTCCAAAACCTTGTATAGAGCAGAATGTAACTGTTCTAGAAAAACAACTATCTGTGGAAAGAAATGTTCTGGCTGTAAGGGAAGCACTGGAAGAGTTACTGTTTCTACTAAAAAGGTTAAGCGGGCTGCCTCATGTAGAGAGAGAGAGAAGATGAAAATGCAGGAGAAACCTTTAAAAATCTGATCTTGCTATGCATTACAGTAAACAGTGCAACAGTTATGTCCCAATACTGATTGATCTTTGTGTGAATAAGTGAATAAAAATGCTTCATTTTGTTCATCGCTTTCCATTTCTTACTGACATTCAACAGTCATAAACCTTTAACAGCTACTGCAAGAGTGAGGGGGTGAAAAATGTTTTGAAATTCTCTCCTAGCTAGGCTACTGGCCTATCTTGGGCACTTGGGACCACAGAGAACTACCGCTGATTTCATTTCTCTTGCACTTCACTGGATACAAAATCATGTAAGTCAGGTTGGTAACAAGTGAGATGAGACGTAATGAGCAAAATCCTTTCCACTTTTAAGTGTCACACACCTAGGCACTGATGCAGCAGTAACCATAGATTCCCTTTTTATGTTCAGCACTGTGGATGGAAATGGAGGTAGAAAGAACAAAGCTATTTATATTCTGTGAAAGTCAGAATTACTAGAGCACTAGAATGTGTTTACTGTGTTGTAGTGAAATGAAGCCTATGAAAGCAATGTGATACACTGACAGAGATCCACTGTCTGTGCATCAAAACAGAACTGGGATCGTTCAACTCTAACTACCCTTGTAAATAAGTGGTGCAGCACGATAAAGTGGACAGATGCAATGGAGCACTGTTGATGAGACTCCTCACACCTCCTTTATATGCAGCATAGAGGGAGAGGGAAGTTATTTCAGACTAGACTTACTCAGGTATCCTGAACTTCTTGCTACACATGTGATTCAAAGCTTTCTTAAGGAAAACAAGTCTGCAAACCTTTGCTTTCCAGGCTGCAGGCACCTCCAGGAAGTGCCAGGCTGACCTTTCATCTGTCTCTCACAGATGACAGCAGAATGTCAGTGCTCTCACCACCACAGCCCACATAAGGCCTCGCATGTGGAAGCCTTATTTTTGTTGCTGTTCATGGCATTTCTGAGTGACACCATGGTGCCTGCTTTCTAACTCATCTCCCCACTCTGGGTTTTGCACAGTGCTCCACGTAACCTAATGACTGCGGTAGGGTGGGGAGGGAATAAGAATTTTATCCCTTAATTGCACTGGCTATTTTGGGAGGAACCTGTCATGAACTGAGATCCAGTTTCATGGACCTCCTTTCAGGTGCAGAAAGATACTTTTGAGTTCATGAGCTGACGCTGAACCTTAGCCATGACTCTGCTATCCTCATGACATTTTGGAGCCCATAGCTGTGTCCAAGAGAGTGACTATTACTTTATATGAGACCCTCTATATAGTGTATCATGTCCCCCAACTCCTGCTAGGCAGTGGCTACCCTCTTTGGACTGGGCACGTCTGCCAATGGCAAACTTGTGATCAAGGTCTTGGAGGCCGTTCTTCAAAAACCTGTTTTTGAAATAATACAAACTGAAAATATCAATGGAAAATACCAATATCATGGCCTTTACTCCTCAGGGGTTTGCAGACTTTGTGGGAACCATTTATGGTGCTACTGCAATAGCCCAATTTTTGCCCCAGTTCCTCTGAGGGATGAGTCCAGTCAAACACTGCACAGGATGGCCCACCAAATACTGATTCACTACCTCTGCGACATGGCCAGCACTATACCAGAAGACACCTGGTGTTAGACTGTGAGAGCAGAAAGAGGCTCTCCCAGTATTTTCAGTTCCCTACTTCTTTTCAGGAATTAGGTTTTTGAGCTGTATTTTACCCAGAATGCCACTTAGAATTTGAGCCCTGCTTCCTTCCCAGTGCAACATGCCAGGTAAATGCATTCACTGCTGCATATAGAAAGAAAGCACATATCACACCAGGGCAGAACAACAGCCCACTGTATTCTGGACAACCAAAACCACATCCCAGCCTTTCAGAAAATCATGAAAATTCTTCCTTACTCACCTATTCTATTATGCAATTTTTTTTATCTTTGAGAAGACTGGGAGGCTGGAGCAGAGGAATGTAGGGTGCACAGATACAGGAAAGAGGATTTTTCCAGGGCCATGAAGTTGCCATTGAACTTATGGAATGACAGTCACTAACGACATTTGTAGTTCTTCTTCTACCTTGAGTCATGTCTCCAGTCTTTTCTGCTTTTTGTTTTGATTTCCTATTTGTACATCACACAAAATGTAACTGAGAAAAAATAGTCAGGTAAATACTTATTTAAGAATGGTATCTAAAAAAAAAAAAATTATGACCATGTTCTTTTTATCTAACTATAGAAAAGCTAAAATTTAGGTATATGGAGCCTTCCTAAGAACAGTGACAGTGTGAATTACAGGCTAGGGGCTTTCAATGATCAACAAGCACATTTTCAAAAAATACATAACTGGTAATTTACCTCCTTTCCATTTGAAAGTACAGGAAGAAACTTACTATACATTTACCTTTTCTCATTGAGATGAGAAAACAGGTCATATCTTGTCTGGAAAGTGAGTGTAAATTAAGTGCAGGAATAACAAAATTAACAATTATAAGCCTTCATATTGCAAGTATTATCTTTTATATATAGTCTAGCAAATCACAGCGGGAGCCTTCTGATTAGTAAGAACTGTCAGATCAAACCTACTGTGTTTCCAGAACTGTGCCCCAGTTTAGAAGGGTCATATTTTATTTTCCAAGCTCAAAAGATATGCTCATGTTGCTTTTTCCTAAACACAATTACTTAAGTTGTACCAGTAAGTAGTTGCTGATTTACAAAAACACAGAGTGATGATATGGTACCATTATACTGCAGTTTCAGTTCAAGCTCTTTTTTTTTTCACTGCTACTCCTAACACTGCCAGAGGAAGGCAGAATTTGAACATATTTTCTCTAACAAATTATAGTAAAAGCATTCACGACTACTTCTCAAAGCAGGCGGTGAATAAACAATAGATCATAGAGGGCTTTCTCTACACTAAGAACTGTATTTGAATTATGAATTTCAGCCTTGAAAAGAAGTAAGTGCTGCAAAATGATCAGGTAAGTGGCTAACTGAGAGAAGAAAGAATAATCACAACAGGAAAATGCATAAACATTTTGCCAAATTCATGTGCACTTTAAATGAAAGGAGAAATCACACAAAATGTTGAATCGACAATATTTTTAAATTAGGAAGACTTCCCGTGCCTAAATTGTTGCATGCACAGCAAAACCAAATAGTGAGAAAATCTGGCCAATCCAATAGGCAAATCTCTAAGCAGATCATGTGCCAGCTATTTACAATTTCATATAGCACTCACAATAAATGATATGAGGAGGAGAAAAATGAACTAGCTTGACTGAATATTACCCACCACTTATTCCCAAGTTGCTGAGGTCCAGAGAACCGATCACAGCTCGAGACCCCAGCCAACAAAGTAAAGGTAGTAGAATAAATATCTCACTCATGCTCAATTAGTGGGCATTTATAAAATCTTTTTTTTCCTGCAGTAAGATTTCAACTCCACGTAAAGTAAATGTCAAGACAGAAGGTGACAGCAGAAGACACGAATACACAAATACTATTGAGTCAGCTTCTAGAATGCCCAGAACATAAACTTGTCAATGCGACTACTAGTTCTCCTTCAAGTAAAGGAAGAAGTCACGAGGAAAATACAAACATCTTTGCTCATAAAATCAAATTCAGATCATAATAAAAGATTTTGAAGTCTGACATCTAGGAACAAGGGGGAAAAATCCCATAGTAGGAATGCCGTAGTATTAATATTCTCAAAAAATTGATTATTTTCACAAAATAAAGCACTAAACATTTTTTCACATATTTCTGTTTTGGGTATGATGCAATTTCATGTCAAAAGTTTCTGCTCTTTGCTTAACTGCATGAAATGTCATGAAAAGGCACTCTTTGTTCTTTTGTTATTTCTTTTTTATCTTTATATCTTCGCTGAATTACCCTTTTTACTGATAGTGAATATTTCCCCTAATTTCAGGCCTCGATATGAGGGCATTCACAGCCTTTCATAACCAGCACGAATTATGTTTAATTAGTGAAGGCAATAAATAGAATAGCAATTGCTTATAAATGAAATAATCACTGTTATTTTAAAAAGCTCAGAATAAAACAACTTAGAGGAGATCAGAAAATGACAATTCCCCTGACTGAATAGTAGATTTATTTCTATTCCTGTTCTGAATGTGTGTGAGGTTTTGTAACTAAAGCGCTCATCCAAGGCTGGACTGTTAATAGCTTGTACACTGAAGTACATGACTGGAAGACTGAAATAATACTGATAAGCCTGAGGAAACCAAAGGAAATAAATGGCAGAAATAATTAGATAGTTTGTATTTTGGTTCCTACACAGCAGTAGGATCAGACACTCTTTTTTCCATTTTCTCCATTTTCGTCAAGGCAAATGCAACATTTTCTGTACTCATCCTTTAAAGCATAGATGATTTATCATCAGTGCTTTTTTTCTAGGCCGTATACTGCACCTGCACAGGAGAGACTGCATGCATACTCTTTCTCTGCCCTGCAAAGTTTCTACAAGACCTTCTTTAATTTACCTTTTGTATATGTTCGTTACCTGTTTCTACTTGTTTAACTAGCCATTTGAG
This sequence comes from Struthio camelus, assembly GCF_040807025.1. Classification (NCBI taxonomy): domain Eukaryota; kingdom Metazoa; phylum Chordata; class Aves; order Struthioniformes; family Struthionidae; genus Struthio; species Struthio camelus. Next base: position 28,656,585 of record NC_090946.1, on the reverse strand, counting down.
ATTAGTTTGGTTGGCTGAGCTGACAGATCCTTGACTCAATCTCCACTGTATTAATTTGATTAAAATTGACACTTAGGGCTAACTGCAAAGCTTATCTACTTATTCAAACTATCTCTCCAGAGACAGACATGACAAGTGGAAACTGTTTGCTGACTTTTATTCTTTGCATTATTTAGTTGAGGTGTAGTTTAGAAAGAGAAGTGAAAATGAGTACATGCATCGCTGATCCAATTTTCCATTAATCATGGACAATACATTAAACATTACAGTCACAAAGATCAACTGAACATATGCTTAACAAATCAACCACCTGCAGGTGACAAAAAACCTTACCAATATAACAACTGTAAGATAGGTATTAAAAGATCAAAATCCATAAACGTGCAAAGGGCAGGGAAAACCAAGGAAGGACCAGGGCCTGCCTTATTATAATCATGTTTATTAGTAGGTAGGAAATCATATGTGAAGGAAAAATATAAATAAAAGGCTAAACAATGTTCTTTCTACACAGGATGAATAAGCCAACAGTGCGGAGAAGAGTATAGTGCAAATATTACACTCAGACAGTGTTCCAGAAGAATATACCTCTGAGAAGCACAAAATACATACCTCAATAAGTCACTATAAAAGTATTTTATTTCCCCAGAATCCTAGTGTTCTGACTTCTTATCCCAATTACAGACAAGAGATCCTTCGAAATTTTGATAAAAATTCAATTTTTTGACCAGCCCTTCTGGTGACAGAAATAATGGATGCCTTAGTCTCTTTTGAAATTGCTGCAAGGGTGATTAGAGGAAGCTTCAGAGGGATAGAGAAAGTTTTGTGTCTTACAGGCGGGACTCCAGAACTTCAGCTGTTAGTCCAGTCTGGGACATGTGGCAAAGGACAAACCTGAGTCCTACAGAAGCCCATGCTTGAGTTGATACTAGTCATTGTGTAGGGGCTATGTAGGGGCTGAAAGGAAACACAGTGGTTATACGTCCAGTAAGTCATGACACTTCTGAAAATTATATTTTTTTCTAAGATGAACTTCTTTTTCACTAAGCTTCAAACTCACAGTTAAATGTTATTTCTGAAGAAACTGTCAGACTGCTTCTTTGAGCTTATACTGAATCGGATTGATCTGATTTTACAATGGCATACCCTAATGCTGAGGCTATACTGGAAACAACTATTATCTTTTCAGTTGTCATGACATGACAGTTAGCGTTATCACTGCACACCATGCGACACAGGCTCACGGCAAATGGGAAGGACTGTTTCCACGACATAGTGGCAACCGGAACTGATGACTCCCAGGTGTCTGCCAGAAAGTGATTTTTTTTTTATCTCCCATTAGCATGGAAGCTACAGTGGTGCATGTCAGCACTGTACTCAGCAGTCATTCCTTTGGGGGTAGCCCACACTACAGTCAATTTTTATAACTAAGGAAAACTCAGGCTGAGATTCAATTACAGGAATCCTTGAACTAACCTCCCCACAATGAGAATTCACAATCCTAGCTCCCTTGTTATTAAATTATAACTTGATTAAAAGGTTGATAAATGATTAAACTTGTTTGTATAATTTACAGAATATAAACTCCTAAACAGCATCACAAAATGATACTATGCTCTGTAACCCCTTTCAGTATTTAGTTTACAATAGCACTAGCGGCCAAACACATCGGTGCTATCAACTCATCTTGGTAGTCACTACGTCTTGTTCCTTTATGGTTGTTGCAGCTCAAATAAAAACTCTTTCACATTCCTTTCAAAGAAAATGAGACTCATTCCCTATACCATGCCTCTCACAGTGTTTCTGCATCAATGGTAATGAAATTATTTGATGATACAGATGATAAAGGTGATGTAACAACTAGAAGTTGGAGAATTACTATTTATATAGTATATGGGAGCTCTTTAAATAGCATTGCATCCTTCTCTTTCTAGAATAAATGAACCCCATCAAAACAATATTGTATATCTGCATGTATCTGGGGCATTATAAACAGTCATGATAACTATTTGAAACCCAATGGGCCTTTGTGATTTTATCCTGTTCTTAACGGCAGGTAGAGGAGCCTAATGTGGAAGAAAACATTGTGAAATAGTCATCCCAGAGGTCTAGGAAAAGGGAAATTAAAATTAAAATTTACATAAGGCATATGCTAGAGTAGTAAAAGTTCAGTATATGATCATATGAAATACTCCTGTGAGTTAATTTAGGTGAGTGCAGATGTGACAGCTGAAGGCCATTGTTTTCCAGGACAAAGCTGCTGAACAGATTGTAAGTGACAACGAAGCTTGATTCTCAACCAGAAAGTTCCAATTATTTGTCAGAGGAAACAGAATCAAGACAAGTCATATCAGCTTCTAATTTTTCTGCAATAAAAAAATCTAAGGGACGACATTCTGACCGCTAATCTGTGCTATAACCACAGATAAAGATATAAATACAGTAAGCCTATAAATACAGTATTACAAATTGTCTACTGGTCTATAAAAATACAGTACTAGTTACTATGAATTAGACAATAGCCATGTTAGACGTCTATGTCTAGTAGTATATTATTCTAATAGTATTAGTATTAGTAATATTATTAGTCTAATTATATATGTCTGTATCTAATAGTATGTGTTAAGAGTCATGTTGTATTGCAATACATTCAGCTGGAGTGTTAGAATCTAAATTACAAAGTAGCGTTGATTAGAAAAACTAATCACGTAGGACGACGGTAAGGAAGTAAGCTTTCTAATAAAAGACTAGCAAGGCAAGCTTGTAAGTACCTCAAATACTAACATCTCTCTGTCACTAACTGGAATCCACACCAAACATGCCATGTATGCAAACTAATTTTTTAGCTCAAAAATTGCAGATGGGTTGTATCAGTTGACAATTATATTCAAAAATAGTAATCTATGGTAGCTTTAGTGAAGCCCTGTTCCACAAGTGGGAAATTCCACTGATAGATACATATACCACACTGCTCCAGGTAGACAGCTGATGTCATCATGATGTTACTCAATGAGAACTTAGAAATCAACTCGCAGATTTAAGGAACAGCTCATCTTATACATGAGTAGAAATTCTGATGATTTAGATATGCCATTCTACGCTAAAGTGACAGGAGTAGGTAGGATGCATCAATGAAATAGTGTCCATCTGTTTAGTCCGTGTGCATGTTTACTGAGTATTCCTGTCATTTACTGTTGTAGCTAGAAGAATCCCAGCAGGACAGCAGTCAGCAGAGAACATTAGATCTTATATGGGGTACAGATTTATAATTATTCATGCTATGAAATTTTATCAGAAATGTTTGTGCAGTTCTATTTGAAAAAATAATCATTCTTTGGTCAATACAGTATTTCAAAGGAGCAGTGGCAAAGTGGTAACATTCTCTGCTAAATTAAATAGCTCAAATTTAAAAAAATTAAAGCGACGTCACAAGTTGTTGGCAGAACACCTACAGCAATGTTTTTAAAAAAAAATTCGCTGCCTCACAAGTTGTTGGCAGAACACCTACAGAGAAGTTTTTTAAAAAAATTCGCTGCCTACCTCTATTAAATAGTTTACAATGTTTTAGCACACATCACTCAGACTCAGTCATCATTTGATATAACTTGGGAATATTCTGGCCCAGGTTTTAAATAGATTTGGCTGAAAAGTTGCATTATTTTTTTTAACAACAAAGTGTTGTGAATTGGTTTGGTAAAATGAAATATCCTAGAACCTCATGCTTGCCATTTATGAAAACAGCATTTGAAATGGGTTATGATGTGGTAACACACCATTTCAGATTACATAAACCCTAACCTGAAAAAAGTGGTCATATCTGCTAATTACATCTGTGGACTGAAACCCCAATTCAGAGTTCATTTATAATTTATGTCTGTTATAATTCTACATAGAATAAAACCAGCATAGGCAAGGAAAACAGATCACAGCTTAAAGAGGGGATCATAGGAAATGCAGCCCTCTTATCTACCTTAAAAGATCCTCAATAACCCATATCAGAATTAAGGTATCTTGTGGAAAAGATTCCAAGCTTTACAAATTACAATATGCCGTCGGAAGAGATCAAAAGAGGTAACGGCATCTTTATTTTGCAGAAGCTCTTGCAACAAGGAATCACGGTGAAAAAGCATAGAGGAACCTGGAAGATTATGCTATGCTAATATGATAGGAAACATGCCAAAACAAACAAACAAAACTCAGTTTTTCCCTCCCTGAAGATAACTCTGTCCTGATTTCAAATCTGGAAGGTGTTTTAACCCTGATGGGTGTGAGAACACACACCAACCAGGTGCCTAAAAGACTTCTTACCACTATCAGAGCAACATGCTTAACTGTGGACTGTCTCTGGTGTTCCAGAAGGCAGCATAAACTGTAGAGATAAAGCACACATCAAGGAAAAGAGACAAATTATGCCCTCTGCTTACATATTTAATACCATCTCTGACAGCAAGCCATACTTCAATTATGTGAAACGTTCATTTATAAGTAATCTAGGGATTGGAATATTTTCTTTCAGGGTATAAATTCCTTCCAAAATCATGCTGGCAGAATTAGAGAAACATTTGTTTTTGTGCCTATTGTGTTAAGGTTATTTACCAGAGGGCTGGAGGAAGAAGACGATCCGAATGTTTTTTGATTAGAACATATTATTTGTATCTTAAATCAAATTCAAAATTTACCAACATTCAATGAACTAATCTCAGAGAATTTCCTCCTCCTTTACAAACCAGTGCACAGAAGTTTTAGCTATTTGCTGCTATGCACACTGTCCTGCGGTGCTCATCAATAGCCTACAGCCACAAACACTGTCTTTCTTAAAGGATGTAATGAACATTCTTGTAGATTATAACAAATGTTGAGATTATATCCAGAGAAATTCTAGTATGCAGGCCCACTGATGGCAACAAAACATGTTCACAGTTGCTTGTAACTTAAATCTGAATTACTTCTTAAAGATGCTTTGGTTGAACAAAAAGAAGTGAAGGACTACATGGAATAAAATAAAATGTTAATAACCCAGTGACAGAAAAATCATAATCCCATTGTTCAACTCTGTTCTAGCTCACTACAAAAATCAGAATTTTACTGCTGGGCTTGTTAAATGTCTTTCCGTATCTTTAATGCAATTGGTAACTGAGGAACTAACGTTCATCTATAAATCCCTCCACTGCTACATCATTCCAGTTACATCTAGTCCCATTTTCTCCTTTGAAATTTCTTAATGTACAAGGGTTATTCTGATAGAGTTTCCTTTTTAAGTGTCCACAAAACATAGTGACTATTTAGGCACCGAAACCTGCACAGCTCATGAAAAGAAGTAAAATTGATTTAAAATGTTCGCTTACCATTTCAACAAAAAAAGTTTTTCTGCAATTGGGTTTTCAGTCAGTTTATAAATACATATATATAAAATTCCTGCAGCAATAAAATAAATGTCAAATAACCCATGGATGGTTCTAATAATAACCAGTGCAATTGACAACTACATATAAGAACTCTCTCAGCTGACAGTGAGTGAAAAGACTGAAGAACGGAGAGAAACTCATGACCCCTAAGAAATACCTCAGCAGTTTGAAGATGCTCTGCTGCCATGGTGATGACATGCACAGAAAAAAGCATTAGGAAGAAAGAGTAGACAGACAGCAAGACTTAGGTTTGACCTAAATTTCTGTGTATGCAGTTGGGTAAGCTCATGTACCTATGTACCTGCTTATGCATTCTTTGTAAGAGCAGCTCACATCATACAGGATATCATTCAGGATTTCAGTATCTACTTCCTTAATTGCTGGCATTCCTGCTTATAAAATGTAACAGGATAGACAGATATTCCACATAAAATTTTTGCCACCCAAAATTTGCACAGTAGTCCAGGTGCTATGGGTCTGCATACATTTCTTGTGTAGGAGCGGAGCCACGAGTATTTCGTTCAGATCATTTCATAATGGTTTTCAACACACATCTCTTGGTAACAGCTCTTAATTACTGCTTAATAAGATCAGTTACTGACATCTCTATAAGCGTGCTTTTAAGAGCAATGGAACGTAATTGTGGTTTGTCATCCATCTGAAATACTATTGCACTTGTACTCCATTGCAACATAAGTTAATGCACTTGTCATGACCTGATGATAATCAGGTCGAAACACGGTGCCAGTGTGCTCATGCATGGGCGTTTTCATCAATGTGCCTGTCCTCCCTGTTTGTTTGTATACAGGTACCAAAGGGGAACGGACGAGTCTCCGGATTCCAGCTGAAACAACATTAGTCTTGTAAATCTACTCTTCTTGCCTGCTGATTAGGCAAGCATTGTGGAAAAAGTATTAACATGTATGTCACATTCACCTTGCTCTTAAACTGTAACCCAGTGAGGTGTCTATATGTTTAACCTATCGCTTTTGATGCAGCAACCTTTATAGGCAAGCAACTAATGAAGATTACATATCCTATAAATCCAATTAAAAGCTGTATTAATGAATAGATTAATGTTACATTACATCTCATTCCAACTCAGCTGGTGCTCTTCAAGATATTTTGCCTGTTTACTGGTATAAAACAAAACAAATGTGAGAAACAGCACTAAATGAAATGTTATTATATTATGCAAAATATCAACTGTTTTTAAGTAGTGATTATTTGTCACTATAAACAAATGTGAAAAATAAATATTTACAGGCTTTTCTGAAATGTGAGATTCCTGAGTATGCTTAATTCATTTAATGCAGCACAAAAAGACAATAAGAACAGCTGGTGTGCAGAAGCTTTGATAAACTGGATAGCTTTAAAAATGTATGACTTAAGAACTACAAATTATAAATTGCTATAGACTACTCAGAGACACTCTTGCAGATTATTTTCAAAAGTGATTGTAAATTTCTGACAATATATCTTCAATTTTCCAAGAGAAATACAAGAAGAGAAATGCACTGGTCAGATACTCAGTACCCCAAAGATCTTAAGGACGGATCTTCCAATAAATGTTCACAATAGTTGTAGTTCGGACATTTAAAATTATTCTGTGCGTGCGTGCCCATGTAGGAGAGACTGCATTTTATTTCACTATCACTTGCTCTAGACTTAAGCCATGGGAATTCTTCTCATTTGGCTATGCATATTAAACTTGCAAAGACAATAACAAGGGTTCATACACTCTTTGCTATCACATGCGGAATTCCTACTGTGCCTGAGATAGGAAAACTATGCTGCTGACAGGGTCTTTCTATTTTACCATGCAATGGTCCCGTGCATGTATATAACTTAGAACTTAGCACCAAAAATACCCGGTTCTTTTAATGCATCCACCTGCATTAAAACAGTAACAGAAGCTCTGTAAATGACAAACCTTCATCCAGATGTTACAAAGGGATTTCACGTGACAGTGACTTGCAATTAGGAAAAAGAACAAAGCAGTCTTTACTCCTCTTATTTCTTGACACTTGGAGGAAATTAGGAAGATAGAAAGTTATGGACTTGGAGAAGGAAATAATGATCATTTCAGTAGTCTTGAAGGGATATTTAAAATAGTTTGGTTGTGTATAACATATTGTCTTATTCAAAGATGACTTCTAAACATCAGCAGCTGATGTATACAAACCCAGTACAGTTTACAATGAAATTAGCAGGCATAAATTGTAAGTATAGTTATTGACAAAGTAACATGCCTGGAAGGATCAAAATCAGAGTTTTTAATTTGGTTTTGCTGGATACCCTGTACAGTGCTTTTTTTTTTTTTTTTTTTTTTTTTTAACATGCATTGTGATTTAGATCCAATGCCAGGAGCCTCTTTTTCTATTTTAGTTCTCACTGGTGCCATTTCTATTTATAGGTTCAAAACTCTATCTTTTGAGGTGGATTTCTGGATTAAATATGACGTCCCTGGATGTAAATATTATTGATTGGAATTGCAGAATAACTGGTGACATATAAAAGATAGGATGTACTCAAATTATTAATATTCTTCTGGTCTCATATGCATCCCTACAGATACAAAAAGGTAGAGGAAAGCACCAGAAGTACATGGATGAAGTTGAATCACATACTCACATCATCCAATTCTGCTTTCATTGACACTGCTCTAAGTGCTGGAAAGGTAAAAACAAGGTAACTTTTCCAATCTAGGCAAAGTTTAGGCTTTAATCTTGCTCACTGCTTTGTTTTCAGTTATACAGTTGGAAAACTTCTGAATATTGGCAAATTCACATAATAAAAATGCCAAGCTTTCCCAACTACTATGATGATACATGGATAGTGAATAAACGCCCTTATATTTTAGATAAAGAAACTATATTGTCTAATATTTTGCACTCTTGCTGCCTGTAATTCATTTGCAACTTCCAGCAGTTTAGCATTTGCATGTGTAATTGCAAGCAGAGATATGCTCAAAGGAAAACACAGCAGGTAATGAAGTAAATGAGGCCTGCACTGCACTGCAAGTATGTTTTTCTGAATAATAGTTTTGAAAACCTATCTATCTGAATTTTAGCTTGAAAATTATAGAGTATCTGGAGCTAAGTATAATTTTCACCTGACATTCAGAGTTTTCATGAATGGCAACTAAAATAACAATATTGACTATGTTATCTAACCGGTTTCCTTTCAATAAAGTGCATTGTGTGTGTATCTATATGCATGTATGTAAAACATACAAGCATAATATGCCATACCTGTATAGTTGTACACAGTGTTTAAATAAAAAAGCCATTGAGATTCAAGACCGCCATAAACTATATTAGTTCCCCACCACCATCACCACCACCGCCACTAATATTGCACCTGGCATTTCAGACAGACTGAGTTCAAGTTCATGTGAAATTGCCTTCCCTGATACTCTCCACTGCTTGGAAGACTTAACAGTATTTCAGTTCTTCCATCTAGCTATTCTGAATTTTGTCTGACATAAATTTCCAAGTGACATATGATCACAAGGAAAAAAAAGTGTAACGTTTATTATCTCAGCACCATTTTCTCAGCTGCCATAAAAAGAAAATATTGAATGGCAAGGCCAAAAGGGGATTGTATTTCTAGAAACAAAGATAGTAACACTGATTAAAAAATTCTGAATGTTAGCCAAGTAATTCTCCAGTGCTTCCTGCTTAAACCATTCAGCAGGTAAAGGTATTTATTAATACTAATATCAGCATTTTACAGCCAGCTCTACAACAAGATTTACATTTTCTTAGTTCTGCTGTTGAAAACAGTTCAAATAGGGTGGATAAATGAAGAAAAATATTGGGTACTTCCAAGCCCTAAAGAATCAAATTCTGCTCTGCTTACTCATTTCAAGTAATACTTTATACATGGTTTCATTGATTCCTATGGCTGCCTTTGCAGATGAAAGCAACAAGGGAACCGGAAGTAGGCCATAATCTTTTGACACTTTCTACTCCACTTTCAATCATACAGAGTAATTCAACAATTTGATTTACAACAACATCACTGAAAACAGGATTGCCTGGGCTACCTGCCATCTTCCTTTTAAGCTGAAATATCAAACGTTATTCATTACGAAGTACCTGAAACAGACATACTTTACTCCTGGGGTAAACATCTTCACTAAAGAACATCTGGCAGATTTTCATTCATCATAATGAACCATTTTTCTATATGGATCATATCTGTGATTAGTACATGACAGAGAGCTTACTTTTTAATTGAATTACACTACTTGGAGGATATAATTATATATAATTTATATTATGTTCCTATATATCTGTTCATATACTCTAATTATACCATTTTTATCTTAAAAATGACACTTTTACCACCAGTTTTATACCCATTATCATTCACAATGTGATCTCATTAAGAGATTTTAATTCCTACAGGATAATTCACAGACACATACGTGCACTGGTGATAAAAATGTTCCACTGATCTTTCATAATCGTGCAAGGAGCTATATTTCGCTCATGCTTTTGAGAGCAAGTTTTGTGCCTCCAGGAAGATCTGATTAGATCAAATACTTGGAACAATTCCATGAAACAACAAACTGAGATAATGAGTGCGGTCCATAACTAAAGCCTTGCAGACATTTACGGACATTCATGCACACTGCTGAACCCATTTAAATCAGATGATGCCTCTGCATACACAATGCAAATACAGAGTTAGATGCCAAACTAGATATTTATATTGCATATCAGTAGAGTATCTGTGCATCCTACAGTTATTAATGAATTTTATCTAATTACTAGTCCTCTGAGATGGAAAGTAATACACTCATTTTAAACAGCAGAGTAAGTTATAGCTGGTCTAAAGCCACACAGGAAGTCTGTGGCTGAACCACATAATGAACTCAAATCTCACAGGTCCCATTCTCCTAACTTTATCTTCTGGATTATTCTTCCTAATTTAAAGCTCACAAAATATTCCCAAGGCATACACAACAAGACATTACTTTTACTATATTTTTGCCAATTTTTTGTAGAAACATTGCTAATGACCTGCTCTTTTTTGCTAATTTGAAATGATCCCATCCTAGCAAGTACCCAACATAAATTCATAACTTGAGTCTTGCAGTAAGTACTCTGCAATCTGCTTGTGAACAATCTAAGAGAAACTATCCCCCATCTCTCCTCTCAGATAGGGACTGTCTGAAAAAAATGAATAGGATAAATAAACATGAGAATATTCCAAGTAGCCCTAGACATTTGCCAAATGAAGGTACACTCATTTGTTCCTATAAATGATCAGCTTCAGTTGTAGATGAGCAACCAGCTGCAACTCAAGTCATATATTCTAGGTATATTCACATTTCTGGAAACTAATTAAAATAAAACCTCTCATTGCTAATATAAAAAATTATGTTTTTAAGAAAATGTTTCAGAAGAGACATAAACCATTATTTTTTTTGATATCAGTGGAAATCTAACAACTGAGATTTAGAAAGAAGGTTATGCTGGGAGCAATTTTTTCCAGTCTTGTCTGCCAAAAATATTTTTAGTTGTGCTTGTGAATTTTCTGCCACTGACAAAGACAGGATGCTTGACTAGATGAACTAGTGCACTGGGTCCAGGACAGCTTGTCGAAAATTCTTAATTCTCCAATTTTATTCTGTTTTGTTTCATTCAAACACTCTAATACATGGCTAAAATGAAACATGAAGAAGTTGACACCTATTAATTTAAATAAATTTTAGAAAGTCTCCACATTTTCCATATGGAACTTCAGCTCTCCAAGAGGAATACTTTGACTTGAAAGTTAGTAGGTCAACGGGTGAGTCAAGAATAGGACCTCTAACTTGTACGTAACATTCATCTCAATATCTGTTTCCAAATTATTTAAAAAAAAAAACTTACCTAATAAGAGTTACTGAAAGACGTATTCAATCATATATTTTGTCATCTTGACATTCAGATGAAAAGTGACCATATCACCCGAAGGAACAAGTCAGGGAATGATTGTTACCTTTCCTCAATGATCAGCTGAAATTTAAAAAAAAAAAAAAAAAAGCTCAAATGAAGCTATAACATTAATACAACAGTCCTCTATCATAATCCATTATCATGACCTATTGTAAAGACTCATATAGATTGTCCTGTGGAGTTCCAGTCACTACTTCTTTAAAAAAAATAGATTGTAAGAAGAGAAGAGTCAGAGAAAACCGATGAAAATGATCAAAGGAGGTATATAATAAAATAGCATGGCAGGATAAATGGTTTAGAGAAGATAAAATTATTACTCTCTGCTCTTCTTGTTTTCAACAGAATTACAAGGAGGCATTCAATAAAAAGGAAAAGCGGAAAACTGAAAATAAATGTGGAAATCATTGTTACAAAGGCCAAGAATTTAGTAAAAATCAAGATGAAACTGTACAGTTATAGAAATATCCATGAATGTGATAACAAAATTGCAGGAGAAAAAGAAGCTTCATGTTTTAAGGTTTGAGTTCTAGGTCAATGTAACCTACTGGAGATTAAAAAAAAAAAAAGTTTAATTACATGCATCTTTGTATTTCCATGGTTACTAAACGAGATTTAAAAATACTCTCTGTTATCTTATTTGAAATATGTAGGTTGCAGCTGAAAAAATAACTGGGGTATATACCAAATACGCTTGACCATAACAACGCAGTTGTTGTAGAAAAATTATTTTCGCTATAAGGAAATGCCATTATCATGAACAGTGGCATAGGCATTAGAAGTGGCTCTCTAGGTTTACAATGTGCTGTCATTTCACAGTATGTAGAAGGCCACATATAAATAAAGAAATTTACATCATTAGATTCTTCTCTATAGATTTCTGAATAGGAAAATATTTGAGACGCAGTATGACACTTCAAGATCTATTTCTATCTCTTGTGATTTAGTGTTCTGAAAATCTTTTTCAAAAGCCTAAATTCATTTTAAAAATGGGTGAAAACAAGTCATCTCAGCCACTGATCAACTGAACTGGAAGAGAAACAAGTGACAGTTGCCTTGGGTTAATCAGCAGAACTGGTTATTCAACAACAACACTTAACAACAGAGAAACAGAATCATCTGAAATACTTACCTGAAAAGCTTTGCAAAACTTCCTAGTGTTCTTGGAAATAGTGGTGGGGCTTATAATTTCGTATAATTTTTTCCCTGTTTTATCCTAGTATGTAAAAAATCCAAAACATATCTTTGAATTCTCAAGCTTGCTAAAGATTGATTTTTTTAAAAAATGGTATTTAATGAAGTTGATGATTTTCATTGACTACACTACCGCAAATAATATTAAGTTTGCAGCTTCCTAAATATGATGATAAAATAGCCAACAAATTAGCATCTGCTAGGAATCCCTTCTTAGGAAAAATAGTATGGGCTTTAGTTAAGAGTTAATTTATTTTAATCACTATCTGCCAAAGGCTTGCAACTTTATCAAAGTATTCCGGTTTCTTCAGGCTTTGTCTGCAACGGACAAGTCTAATGAAACAGATCAAGGGTGTTCGACTACTTAGTCAGAGCTCAGTTTCAGTGCCATTACAAGAAGCTGTCAAAACATTTGGGAGCAGACGTCACCTCCATAGCATTAGGTATATTGAACTGAAGTCGCAGAATTCAAACTGCTGTTGGTCTGGCAAAAAAACCTAAGTTGTAACACACCTGCTTAGTTCAAAGAGGCACTGTGATCTTCTAGATAGTCCCCAAAATATATTAGCCCAAATATGATTTACACTTCATGTAAGTACAACAGGTAAACTCAGGCATTGCTGTTACCCTCACACTCATAATTTCAAAAACCAGAGACGTGAGTCAGGTTCAGAGAACAAAACTGTTTTATTTAAACTCTAGAGATGCTTCCTAACAGAACAGTGAGGTATCTTCACCTAGGAGACATTCATGACAAAACACCGTATCAGTAAACATCTGTGGTAAGGTTAGCAACTAACATCTAGAACCACAGTTCTGTGAACGGGGCATCTGAAAGCGGAAGTGTCTTCACTGTGAGAAAGAAGGCAGGTAGGGGAACAGCAGGCAAACAAGTTACTACAATAGCCTCTTTCCTGCTCTACTCCCTTCAGCTCCCTAGGCATCTAAGTCCATTTATTTTTAAATTCAAAGCACAAATTACACTACTTTGCCAGTTACACAGACATTTCTAAATGTAAAGACATTTTTAAAGGTTACCTGTATCACAGTTTACATCATCACTTAATAAAATGATAGATGATAGCAGAAAGTTCAGAGGGATGTGCAGGTTATAAGAATCAGCATAACATACCTGTTTATCTGTTATTTGCTCTTCCTTATGAAGCTGGGACAGGGTCTAAGTGGCTTGCACTTCACCTAATTCCAGTGTGCAGTGTTTCCTACTAGTTAGGGCTCTCCAAAAGTCTAATAAGGTATCTAGCCACAGGAACCTAGGTGAAACCAGTCATTTCAACACGGCATAAATTTTATGAATACTGTAACAGTGCAAGGATAGTGCCACAGGAGTTATGCATGGTTTGTATCACGGCATTAATCACAGAATTTGAAATGTATCAGTCTGCATTCTATATTTCCACCCTAAACTGCAAATAGTACTTTTTAATTGAAGAGATGCATACTGCATGGTTGACGGTGTCAAAGTAGTCTCTGTAACCAACATTTGGTTTTATGTTTGTTTTAAACTCTTATACATGAGAAGAAGATGGCAGAGCTGAGGATAGCAATTATAGACGAATAAATAAAATAAATGCATTTCCCTTTCCATTATGAAATTTCAGCCTAATACTCTGTCGTTTGAGCCACATAAATTAAAGGCCAGTGCGTACTCAACAAGGCGATGCGATCCCTAGAAGACTACATGCCCACACATTCTCTTCCAACAAAACCAGATAAATGAATCTTCTGTCTTATCTCTTTCAGTACCATGCATCGGTCACTCTTTACTCTTATGAAAAGTGTTTCTGGGAAGTTCACCATCCCTAAACAATATTTCTTAACTAACTGGGTACTGAAACAATCATACTCAAATTGCTATTGCTACAGAACTGCTTGAATTTGGCTCAGTCTCTATGATGATTTTGTAGAATAAGCATTTCATCAAATTAATGTAGGATCTTTAATTTCAAAAGGATGTACAACTGCTTTAACGCTAGTCATAGAAACATGTAATTCCGAACTTTTCAAAAGAATGACTACTGTGACTTTTGCCAAACTTTCCATTGTTTGGCATCTAGAAATTTTTAGAAAATGAGGCTAAACACAAATATACTTTGTTGTAATGCTGACTGAAATTTTTCCTTCCAGACTAGTAGTAGAGCAAGTCTGATTCTACTCTGGTGACTCATCATTTTAATCAAGACTGGAAGTTGTCCCACTTTAAGTCTTGCTCCTTATTTGCCTTTCACACCACTGTAGTTCTTTTCCAACAAGATAAGATAATTTTCAGCACCAAAGTTCCCAAATTAACCACGTTATAAGTAGCATCTTTGTTTCTAGCCTGATATATTTTCTGCTCCTGTTCTTTGCCTCCCTTTCTCAGCTTGTTACAAGGCCAAAGAACACTTTCATTATTTTGATTTTTTTTTTTTTCCTTCAAGAGGAGCAAGCCGTTGGGAGTATGCCGGAGTTCTCTAAGACTGATTAGGACGCTAGAAAGATGTCAAAACTGACTGAAAGGGAATACCTATTTTTCATTTTAAAGAGATTTTCTAACAGGTCCATATAGAAATTTTTGTGTAAAAATAATAAAAAATAGGAAATGAACCTAAAATATATTGCAAATAACTTTTTTTTTCTTTTTGTGACTATTATTTTAAGTTTTATCATAAGATCAATGAGAGAGAGAGCTGGAGGGAGAGGCATTTGAAGGTACTCATTCTAACTTTCACTATGGTTTTCTTCAAACTTTGAACTCGAGACGAATAACATTAAGTTTAAGTGTCAACCTCAAATTGAACGTTAAAGAGAGAGGCATTTAGATTTTGGATCCAAATTCTGAAACATTTTCTCATCATTCACTTAAATTAATCTCACAACTTGAAATAGTGCCCTGCTCTAGACAGTTAAGCAGCTACCTCTGCTGGAAGTGGCTGGAAATTTGCCAACAACCTAATAAATAGGCATGTCAGGAAAGTTAAAGAGAAGACAAGAGCTGTGGCTGTGGTACATAGTCTGTGGTGTATTAAAGAAGTGATAATAGTAAAAGGCACATCTGCAGGGAAAAGGGGGACAAAGGCTTGTGTCTTTCCTTTTGGGGATTGTTAGCAGCCTCCTCTGCTTCATAATCAAAACTAAGTTTTCATGCTCTGTTAATTATATTAATGGCATTGTTTACATATCTTCAGATTGCTTCTCCAGAAAACACCATCTAGAATTTTACTTTGAAATCAATATCATATTCATTTTACATCTGTTTCACCAACATAAAAGGCACTTAATGTTTGTGAAATGACTAATTTGTCTGAACTGTAACACGCTTCTGTTAGTAGTTTTACTTTGAGGTCTAAATTGTGTCATTCCTTAGGGACAGGTATTATCCTAGTCTACAATGGAGAATTTCCACTGACATCAATGAAAGACATAGTTGTTGATTTATGGCAGAATAAGAGCCTTAGCATGAAGATTGCTCACTTGGGACTAGGTTGGTCATCATTTTTAGTATTCTTGGGCTGCAGAAGTGGCTTCTTAATAATTAGTAATGTCAGCCTGTGGAAGCTTTGAAGATCTGACTTCTTTCATGGTTTGCAATTCCTGAATGAAGCACAGCAACAGAACTGTATAAAACTCCCCCTTGGTTCCCCACTTACATATCTCAACTGAATCTCAGGCTTAATTGCTAAGAGTTTCATTCTTAAAAGTCAAATAACTCTTAGACATTTCACTAGATGGAGAAGAAAAAGAAATGTTGCTTCTTTCCTCACTCCATAAGTCTTCATGTCCTGATTTTTAAACTCCCTGTTGCTTCCAGGACGCAATATTCATAGAACAGTGGATCAGCTGTTAACACAACTTTCCCTGATGGAATCTTATGTTTATTGTATTCTTCAGCAGCTACAGAAATAACTGTGTTCTACCTTTTGTGTGACTCTTCATGGAAAAAGAGTTTTTGCCATTAAGGGCAGATTAGGACGAGAGGCAACGGGCATAAACTGAACCACAGGAAGTTCCATCTGAACATGAGGAAAAACTTCTTTCCTGTGAGGGTGACTGAGCCCTGGAACAGGTTGCCCCGAGAGGTGGTGGAGTCTCCTTCCCCGGAGATATTCAAAAGCTGCCTGGACACGAGCCTGGGCAATGTGCTCTAGATGACCCTGCTTGAGCAGGGGAGTTGGACGAGGTGATCTCCAGAGGTCCCTTCCAACCTCAACCGTTCTGTGATTCTGTGATTAGTCCTTACTTTTATGCAGGCACATGAACGAAGAAGTGAATAGCAAATGAATAAGAAAACTCATCACTTAATGAGTCACAGTTTGCCTCCCTGATTCTCCAAGATTGCATAGTAAACCTAGAGATGAAAGAATAGGAAGATAATTAGAAGGGTAGAGAAAAAGGGCAGAGAAAAAGTCTGAGAGATCCCCATTCCCCTCATATTCTACTACTGCTCAAGTATAGACATACAGAACAAAAAGAAGGAAGAGAAAATTCATCACTGAGTTTCTCCTGCTGTGAATCTCAAGCCCAGAATAGAGGGACTAAACAGCCCTCAAAGGCATTGATTCATCCTAGCAGCCTTGACTCAGGAAAAAAAATAAAAATCAGAACGCACAAATTAATCAATCTATTGAATATCTGTGAGTACAGGTATCTCTGTATGTATGCATGTATGGACATGTATATCAGCTGTACCATTTGGTCCCAAAACATCATTACATTTAAGAACCTAACCTCCTCAATATGTTCTCATGCGCCACAGGGTTTGTTAAATTATGATCATATTAAACAACTAGTCCATTGTCTTCTACCGTTTGCCTCTATTTCAAGCTAAGGAACTAAAAAATAATATTGAGAATCATGTAGTCCTGATTCAGACTTGTCCTTCAATTTGTCAACCTAGTGAATATTTTAGGGGAGTTCTCAAAATAGTCTGTTTCTGTGATGATTTGCTGAACTGCAGGTTTCTTGGTCAAATGCCAACACCACAGATACATGTTCAAAACTATTAATTAATATCAACTAGTATAATCATATAACATGCCCAAATTCTTTAATTACTACATATTTGTGAAAAAAATCTTTGGTAAATTTTACAAAGATAGTATTGTGCTTTATTCACTATTTTTGACTGCAGAAATCAGAAACTACAAGCTTAGGATATGAATAAATTATTCAACTAGACTATTTTTTTTAATATGACTTCTTAACTTTAAATTAATCCCCATATTAGAGTTATTCAAATAATCTGACAATAAGCATTAGGAATCTTTCTATTGCTTACCAATCCTTTTAAAAAACAGATGGATTACCTGAAAATGTACTCCTCTCTCAAAAAGCTAATTAATTACTTCCAGCAGTCAACAATAATCATCTGCCACATTTTTGTGTTTAACTGTGCTACACGGAATCAATAACCAAGATAGAATATATGGACTCTTCACCATTCCTTTTATTATGTGATCCACAAGCCAGTCTGATCTATTTTAAACACGTGGCACGTTAAGTATTTGTCACTATTTTAGATAGTAAGTAGGGCAAGATATTTTCTGAAGAAACCATTGTTTACTGTGCATGTGGGTGGGTTTTTCATTTCTTGATACATTCCACAGTGCAGAGACATTGGATTTTCCAATCCTGTGGGGCATGGTACAGGGATTTACATCTCTCTAGACCTGACAGCAACTGTCAAGAGCAGTGATCCCTAGTTGACAGTGACAGCTGACAAGGGTCATTGAAGAGTTAAAAATGAATAAAAGGTAACAGCATATGAATACAGACAAGGTTTTAAGGAGGGAATTATGTTTCAAAAAGTGACCTCCCATTTATCAATAATCAACCTTAATATCGCATTCTGATGGGCAACACCCAAAGCAACTATCTAAAAGAAAACTGACTATGGAAAATACAAAATACAAACAGAAATAATCTGGCATTGAACACTAAGGGAGAGAGGGCTTCATATTTGTCACAGTTTGAAATTAGCCAGTTGCAATATACTGTTACCAGTACAAACTAAAAAACCCAAAACATTACCAACAAAAGACCAGTCGTTTCTGTTATTTTTCTCTGTATTTTTTCAATACGCACCAGAATGACTGACTAAGCATGATTTCCCTGAGGAATT
This sequence comes from Struthio camelus, assembly GCF_040807025.1. NCBI lineage: Eukaryota > Metazoa > Chordata > Aves > Struthioniformes > Struthionidae > Struthio > Struthio camelus. The sequence continues at coordinate 28,637,920 of NC_090946.1, read as the reverse complement.
CAATTACACCTGACAAATTAGAAAAGATATGGTTTTGTATATACACTGCTGAAACACCATCTCATTTTCTTATTTACATTTACATTCCTGTTTGCTGGATTTCAAGTTGGTAATACCTCTTCAAATGTGGGGTAATATTAAACTTTATGGACTGTGAAAAAAACTATAACCAATATATTGATTTTTTATCTATATAAAAATGTATACATAGCTTCTGTTCAACTGCTATAGCAGAGACTTACATAAAGTGAATTAGAAGGAATATAAAAAGACCCTTTTAAATCAAATGATATTACCACAAAGATACAAGTGTAAAGAATATCAGAGAACTGAATTTCCTTCAGTGTACATTTTCAGTCTACTACTCTATCAGGCGAATAATAAAACGAAATATTACAGTTGCCCCTCAAGGAAAGTTTTGAATCAGTTTACATGTAAACAAGGTATCTAGGAGATAAATTTTAAAATAATCAATGTACTCTCCTCATTCTACTGAAATATTACCATAAAGAGAAGAAAATACCATTCCATAAGGATGGAAAAGCATGTGACACTGGCTTGTTACACTGAAGATGCTCTTAATAGTCTAATTTCACACAAATCTCTTAAAGGCTATTTAAAATGCATTAATAAGGCATAAATAGGGTTGAATTGTAGCTAACAGCAGATCACAGATTGGTTGATTCAGAAGACTAAATTACAGCATACTATATTACAGTGCATGCTAGGAAGTTAGTACTACAAATAACGCTGAAGTTCAAAAAGTACAATCACAATAAAATATATGCATATTGTCAGATTTCAAACCTCCTTAATAGGTATAGACAGATTTTGACTAAAGTCAACTTATTTCTTATTCTCTCCCAAATAACGAGTCTGAAAGAAGTCCAATCTACTACAGCAAGCCCTATTTTCTGGACCTTTCATCATTTTCATAGCTCTTTTCTGAATCCCTTTGAATATTTCACTCTCATTTTTGACATGCAGAACCAGAGAAGGAATTCTAGTAACATTCTTGTTACTACCAGGATAATACAGGTGTAATATTGCCTCCTCACTTCTAAAGGATATTCTCATCATTGTTTAAGGATTATAGCTGCTCTTCTCAGTATCACTTTGGAAAATATGTTCTGATTGCTACTGACAGATTGATTGTGATCTTCATTTCTGTGAATGCAGGACATCCAAAAACATACTATGCATCACAAAAAATGGATTAGAAATGGTTTTTCTTCTTGTGTTATAGGTGCCTATATGAGACATTGTTTTCCACTGTATTCACTTTCTGAATGTGTTTCCTCAACTGGTGTTAGCAAAATAAACAATCCTGTGCTGCCTAGAGCTCATGAAGAAAGCAAAATGAAGCAGACTCAAGGCCATAATATCTGTTTCCTTAAAGGATCAATGCCATAGCCACATATCCTAACTAAGCTCTCCATCCCCACAACGAATAAATCAAACAATTTGGAGAGAGAATCCATTGACCCTGAGAATTTCAAGCAACAAGTCCGCCGTCTTTGTAGTGAATTCAATCATCAATTATATTTCATCAATCTCATTGCTTCAAATTATATTTTGGATCAAAGGTTGATTTATCGAACTTCAACAGTCAGTCATATGATTCCTCCATTGTTTACAACATAATCAAAAACTTCCTTCAGGCTTCCTCTTTCCACCATGATTCTTTCTGCACCACTACTGCAGCATACTGAAACTTCATGGAGAAATAAAGTTTCTCTAGCAAATAGCTACAGGGTTTTCCCAAAATCTTAAGTTTGATGAGTTCTCACTGAGTTAAAGGCAAAATTTCCAATTTCTAAGCATGGATTCTTTCAAATGCCTCAGGTTCGAGATTCATGTAGAAAATCTACTCAGAATCAAGGTATGAATGATGAACTGGTTTCAGGAACCATCTGCCGGATAGCCTGCTACAAAGCTGAGATTCAAGCTTATCCTAAAACAGGGTAGGCAGGGTAGATTCACTTGGTGGATTTCCACAGAAATATTTCTTGGCTTTTAGGTGTCTCAACTCAGGGAAAATCTTAGGATGATGTTTTAAGCAAAGGAACCATAGACCCAGGGGCTGGTAGTCACAGTGACTAGGAATCAGATAACTGTGCCATTGCCTTCCAAACTTTTTACCATAACACTAGGAAGCCAAAGTCCTTGGATTCTCAATATCAATTGCAATTCCAGCTTTGGCAGGCAGCTAACCACAACCACAACAATAACACTGATAATACCACTTTCTTTTGTTCACTGCAGTGGACTTGGGAGGATATTTGTTTAAGAAACACCACATATTGGGGTTTCATAACAATATTTTTCCTGTATTGCAGGAAATATGAAAACAAAAACGTCAACCCCGCAAATCCCCGTATTCTCAATCAGCCAGCTCTGTCCTCAGCCAGCTCTTTAGTTAGCATTTAAAGAATAAGACGATTTCTGCAAGTCATATCTTAGGGCATGTTATTAAATCCTTAGATTGCGGCTCCTTTGAACGTATTCCAGTTATATCTAGTACAGATCAGACATTTCAGTTCAATACATCTGCCTTATCTGCATCATGTTGGGGGTTTTAAAATATCTTACAATACATAACAAACAACATCATTTCTTAGATTTCTTCTATTCCTGGTACAGTACCTTAAGGGCCACAGATTTTATCCCAGTGATACACTTAAGAAGATTTAGTGTTACAGCCTGGATGTATAATGGTTATGATTAGATTCCAGGTTCATTTTTAGAAATAGTAAGTGCACCACATTTACTGCAAGTAGCAGAATTCCTGGTTCAGATATTTCTTACTAAGTTAAAACTGGGCTAACAGAAGGTACCATGCAGCTGGTGTTAGAAGAATGACATCTTCGAGGGAAAAAAAAAAGTAATGAGTTTTTCTAGTCTAGCCTCTTCTTAAAGAGAGACAAATTATTTCCTTCTTCTAGGAAGTACATGACCGTGTTGCACACACAACTTCTACGACTCACACACAATGTGCTGCTAGAAATGTTAGAAATGGTCATAGCAAGGGCATTTGGTTTAAATTTGGACTTTCAGAAACCTGATCCCAGTCCCCCCATGTACCACAGCCAGAATGGGTCTGGAACAGAGGCCTACCCCTTTTTACTTATCCAGGCCCAGACCTGCCCCAGTGGGAAAAGGTGGAGGATGAATCCCAGATGCAAATGTGTCATTGCTGCTGTGTTAAAATGTTTTTTTAAGGAGGAATGTAAACACAACCAATGACAGAACCTTTGCTATCTTCAGTTCTCTAGTCAGGAGAATAACACGTACAGGAACACCATGGTAATAACAGAGCAGCAGCTCCTTGGTTAAGTTTTTTTTTCTTAGAAATACCACATGGCAATGATTTTACAAGCAGTTGTTGTAGATATTTACCTTCTTGTGAACCACTGCTCTATTTAGTATCAGCCAAATTGAGGCTTATTTCTGCACTCACGAATTTTTCCATCCTTTTCCCAGTGAAGCTTTTATAGAGTATGTTCAGCTACAGGAATAAGGGCTCCCACTAATATAACGCTGTGAGATCCTGCTACCTCATGGATTCCATTCTCACTTCTGAAAGTGCTGCCGCCTGAGAACAGTTTGCACAGGAAAAGGAGGAATAAAACCTCCAAATTCATGGTCATTGCAGGCCAACAATTTCAGAATGCATCCAGAAAAAAAGCTGTGAAAGAAAAATCTATGTGAAAGAAAGCTGCTGGTATCCACTTCTGAAGGGGTCTAATACCCTGGGCATGCATTTAAAGAAAGAGAATCCAAGCATCTTATTTTCTCAAAGAAAAGTGAGAGTCACATTCTGATTGTCTCTTTTATCCATTGCCTCTCCTAAATTGCACGAGGAGAATTGCAGCTACCCTAATGAATGGTTTCTAAAGGATTTAGGCACTGGGTAAGGTGTAAACCAAAGAAACTAAGTCTGTTGATTCTGCTGCATTAAACTAGCGTACAATCTAATCCACTGTGGAAAACCACTCACCCACTGCTTGCTATCTGCCACGTTCTTTAGAATTATGGGCTTTTTTCCTTAGAGAGTACGCAAATATTGCAACAGACAAGCTTTATATGTACGCAGATATTCTATAACCATCTTTTTTGTAAACAAGAAACTCTGCTGCTCACGATCCCATGTTAATGACATTCAGGTAAAAGGATATGTGAATGATGCTAAATCCCCAGTCCTTTGCACATGCATTTGAAATTTTTTAAAAATCAAGATGACAGAAGTGCTGCATGAATTGGCAGTAGTTCTGCAAGCTGAAATAAATATACAGTGCTTTAATCTGCAGCTGGGAGAAGGAACACTTGAACAAGTAATCAAGTTATGTCATTAGGCCGAAACTGAAACAAGGGTAATAAGGGTTTATATGTCTGCCAGCACTTATATTTCCAAAGGTTTTTTCATTATACCTTGGGAGGGAGGGGCAGCAATGGAAATCTCTTGAAAAACGAAACAAACCTTATGGAATATTCTGAATAATTTATATGAATGAATATTTAGAACGTAAAACAAGATCCTTAAGCAGGAGTAAGCTTTGAACTGCAGAAATTTTGATTTCACAACAGAAGGGGTCAGATTATTGCTCCAAAGAGGAAAATCCCTCTGAACGTGTACTTCAGGGCTTGCACGCTTCATTCCGTTGTCTTTGGTTTGCACAAAACCGCACTAAGAGATGCAAGATAATGAAACTTTTCAAAACACTAGTGAAAAGGCAAGTTTCTAAAGACTGCATAACAGGTCTTTTAAGTAGCAAACTAGGCACTCCAGTAGTACCCCACACTGAATAAGGCCACAATCCCCCCTCAGAGAGGTTAGATAGCAGCAGCCTGCATGAAAATATTTGCATGGTCCTATTGAATGCTTTTAGAGAAATCACCAAAATCTTTGACTCAAACCTGTTAGCATAAAAAATATTTTCAGTCTTTCACATGTACTTTGACTAACAAAATGAGACTTTAGTAGAGGCATCTAGGTTTCTAGATGCGTCTATAATAATAAACAAATTCTTAAAAAATCTGTTATAATTTGCCTGTTATTTATACACCCAAGTAAAAGTTTCAGTATCTTAAGTACTGAGCACCGAGAGTTCTCAATTAAGGCATGAGAAGTTCTTAAACTCAGACTGCCACAGCATCTCACCTATCACCCAAGCACCCCGCCCCAGCAGTTTTGATGTTCTCAGCAGGAAATACTCTTTTATCAGATAAATACTTCCATTGGCCTTTCAGAAGGCTTTCCTGGGGTCTTCCCTGTCATTTAAGTTTACTGTCATGTTTTGGTATCTATTTACATCATATTTAATATTTGTAGTGGGAGTGGAGATACTCCAGTGGCCCCTTACACAAATCCCGTGGTCCATAGCTGCAGTAGCTGATACAGGCATTGAAACTTTATATTAAGTACCAACTGTTTATAAAGGGCTTCTACAGATTTTCCTGTAATTTTAATTGTTGATGCTGTAAAACGGAAGGGGGAAAAAACAAAGCAGTGACCTGAAGTGACCAGTGAACGACAGTATCATCACAGGCCAGTGTAGCAATCACACAGAAAGAAAATATCAAGAACAAAAATTCTCCTTTTGTATTCCAGAAAGCATAAAGGTATGTGTGCAGCCCCTGCCATCCATAGCATGGCTGCATACAGCCCTTCTTTCTCATATTGCTAATGGGTATAATCCATCTCCTCTTGCTTAAAGGAAATTTATGTACATTATACATATACAATACATATTTTTTTGTCACTTCATCAATATAGACTACCTAGAAAATCTTCCATCGCACCCACAATACTCATGCGCACATACCTGTGTGCAAAATAACACTAATCAATCAGATACATTTCTTGGGGTGGTAGATTGCTTTGGGGAGACAGAATATAATACAAATATAATCTGTTTTGCATAAACCAGGTTAAAAGCAGTATCACGATGCATCTTAGATACCTGGAAGGATGGAATTTAGCTGAGACAGGGGGAACAACCTCAGAGGAAAACCTGTTTATTATCGTACAGCTGCTCAGGCTAAGTACTAGCTTCCAGGATTTCGCTTTGTATGAGTAGATGTAATGCCATTTATAAATAACGGAAATTGTCTGTAGAAACAATCTTCCATGCTGTATATTTATGAGAACTATTTTCCATTAAAACCACTGTATGATTTCCTAGAATGCTGCAAATAGAACAGACTTCACAGAATACAGTTTTCTTCTAAGCTTTCTCCTACTTAACACCAACCATTTGTTCTGGGAGGTGTGACCCTAGGGACTACTAGTACTTTTAGGGCAAACAAAGATAAATCTATTCTTCAGTGCTTCTGCAAACAAAATGTAATAAGCCCTTCATGTCACAATCCATTATACATAATTGGGTCTGTTGATGCAAATGGATGAAACATTTCCTGATAGTTGTGCTATTTTGTATTCATATCAAGCATTCATTACAACACTCAAATCAGAAACGTGTATTAAACTGATTTTGTTGGGAAATCAGTGCTGTAATTAAGTTTTTACGTCATGATCTGAACCTAGAAAACAATCCTGAAGGAATTTTCAGTATTTCCAAGGACATTAAGAGTCAAGACTTTAATGGGAAGCAATGCATTTTTCCTACTACCTATTTCCCATACTTCAAAGCAAGTTATGCCACACTAGAAGAGCACACTGAAGAGAGCAGAGGGTAAAAACACTCCCGTTCAACCTTTGCACACCAGCAGAAAGTCTCAATTTAAAACACTTCAGAGAGGGCAAGGCAATACAGCAGCTGCTACTGAGCCCAGGAGCTTTATTACACCCTTAAAAAGGAATGGGTTGAAGTCATCTGAGGATGCTTCCCTAAGCCATGTGAGCAGACCTCTTCCAGGAATGGTACTGACACAAAAGGCATCTGATCTTTCTCCAGCTCAGCTAGCGTGACATATGTTTAATATGTTTTACTCCTGGTTTAAGAATTCTTCATCCTTTACACTCTGCCACTAATACTGCTTAACTGAAGTTAAATGAAAATCCATTATAGTACCTATCTTTAATGCATCGTGTTCTATGTAGCAGAAGATTATTATTTCAGAAGAACTAATACGCATTTAAACTACCATGCTTATCCTTCATACGTATGATATGTGTTATTTTTTCCACAGATTTTTTCTGCAATTTAACCGTTGCATATGAAACAATTAACTTTCTGTCTTGAACGACAATACATATTCTTTCATAAAATAGGTGAAATGCAAAAGGCTATAAGACATCTTATGTCCTTCCCAGCTAGCAAAATTTCCGATTTCTCTACGATTCTTCCAAATATCAAAGTTGCTATGGCTACTGCCCATGCAGGAAGATTTAAAGAATTTCCATTTAAATAAACCTCAGCATTAGTGTATGTAGTCCTCACCCTGAAAATGAGGTTGCCAAGGGATTACCGTGTGCCATTCCCAGAGAAAATCAGATAGTAATTCTACATGTTATATGTTGATAATTATAATCAGCTACACAATATACAAGGTTAGTCACAAAAACATGTTTTCTTAATGAGACAACTGCATAAATAAAGGGTTTTTCTTACTGATTATGAAACAGCATATGTTTTAACAGTGGGTTATTATTATCTCCATATTGCTTTATACTATTATCTTCATATTGCTATATATGCATGAAGCATACTCTTTAGTATTTTCTACAGATAAATTCTAAAGGGAGTATCCCTATACTCCCTCTCTTACCTAGCGAGAGTTTATTTTTGCTATCGAGTGCATCAGTTCCATTCTTAGTCATCTGACCATTGTCATCAGTCTCACCATTGACTCCAGCAGACTTTGAATCAGTCTTCCTTGCCCCCTTACTCCTGCTTGCTAGCTCCACCAGTTATATTCCTTTTATAACAAGTTCCTGTTCTTGCAACTGGATCTCCACAGAGAATCCCACTGAAGTCATTCCTATGAATAAATGTCTCTTCTACAGTTTCCTCAGGAGCAGTTCACTGTTTTCATTCATTACTCCAAAGCTGAAATTTGGGATACATAAGAACAATATAATCTCCTCTGTCTCTTGACTGGATTAATACAGTTTTCAAAAAAAAAAGGTTTTAATAAAAAAGACTGAAAACAACTGTTATCTGATGAAATGAAAGGATTATTCTATAAATAGTCACAAAGATTTTTTCTTTTTTTTAAATTAGTCTTTTTCTTTGAATATTCCTGAGTCAATACACTGTTAAAATATCTTAGAAAAAAAGCATACCAAAAAATTCAGTCAATTCTAGATTGAGCAAATGACAAGAAATGTTCTAGCAGATATCCCCCTCAGTGTAATTACAGAATGATTAACGTTTAATTATCTTGCTGGGTTACAAATGGAGAGTTCTTAAAAATTGGAGAGTTCCTTAAAAATGTAGTGCATGTGCGTGCGTGCGTGTGTGTGCGTGTGCGTGTGTGTGCGTGTGCATGTATATGCATGATACGCATCAATATTACAAATTTATTTTTTCAATATACAGCTGCTGATAATATGCACTATTTGCAAAATTAGAACAATGTTCATTGGGATCCCTGAGACAAAGGAGACTGCGATTACCATGTAATGTGTTTTCTTTTCAGAATAGAAAGCCAAATCAGATTATTTTAGATAATACTCTGAAGCCAAGAAAAACTTGTATTACGTTGTATTAAAATTTGAAATTGAATGGCCTCAAAGAAAGATCTGAAATTCTTTGATATGGAAAAAATGCAGTCAGTGGTTTTCAGTTTGCAGTCTTTCCTTCCATGGATCCAAAGACTATTGGCAGGATCTACAAAAAGTAATCAATAAAAGCAAAGATATTGTATGGATACTTAGATCTTCCACTGGGAAATTTTTTACAGGGGCTCAAAAAATGGCAGAGGCTAAAATCCATTGATAATATTGCCTTCTCTCTGACAGAACAAAAAGTTTGCAAAAATAAGTTTAATAAGTGGAGAAATGATTTTGAAGTATGCAGATTCCTTATTTTCTGATGCAAAACAAGGGTTTACTTCTCTGAAGAGGTTATGAATGGCATGGAAACGATAGTTGGATACAGAATCCTTCAAGTCTACAAGATGTGTGCTGGAGAATATAAAGTGGGCCTTGGTCCAACACCGGACGGTGACAAATTCCTGCTATGAAACAAGGAAATTCACTGAACTGAAGTCATTGTGAAACCAAGTTCCAACACAAAGGACTAGGCAACAACAGCTCTAAGGAGGATGTGATATTATCCAGAGAAGGTGGAACAGAAATGCTGCTTACATATGTGCAATTCAACTATAATTTGTCTGCTTGTCATACGTCAATCTTTGATATTTGTGGATATTAGAAGTAAACAAACTAACACTATAAATTTATTTCTACCAAATATACACACCTTCTACTGTTTAGACACTACATTGAGATATATAAACTACCAGGGCTAAACCTATCAGCTGGCCTCAATTTATAGACATACATACCTCTCATACACACTGGTACAAACAATTTTTTAGCAGTACAACAGGAAACAGCATTAGATGAGTTGGTTCACATTCTGCTATGCTGTGCAAGTGTTTATGTATGGCATATTTTTCTATTCTTTTCTCCTTAAAAAGTCTCATAGTTTTTCAGCCTTCTAAACATAACTGAATGAATTACAGTGTGAACTACATATTTACTTGAATGGGAAGATACATACAGTGGAAGTATTGCATCTATTTCTGCATGCAACCTTGACCACACATGTTTCCTGGCAGAATCAAGGTTAATGAGCTACATTTTTAGAAGAGATATTAGTCACTTGGGCTTTCCTGCTTTCACTTTTTCAGGAGGTAGCATCCTATCTTTGTAACAGCATTTTCATCCTATGAATTAATCACAAAGAGTTATCAATACAAATGCTTTCAATGTTTTGCTACTCTGGATATCATTACAATACCCATTATTATTTTAAGTCATAAATACTTCTGCACTGCAGTTGTATTCCACCAAAAAAAAAAAAAAAACTGGGGAAGAACTCTAGTGAAGACAACTTGAGAAGTTATATATTTCATAGCAAGAAATTATATGAATTGTTTTGGTCCTTTGCTGTTCATAAAGCAAACTAAAATTAGAAGCTAAGCTTTTTAATGACTGGCTGATGTCACAAATGCATGTAATTTTGACAGGGCATGTGTCTTGGTCTAGTATTACTGGTGTTATTTTTTTTCTGCATTATTCTAATATCTTATCAAATTTTGGAATTTTAAGAAGAAATGGATTTTCCATTCTCTTCTGTTGACATGAAGTTAGCAAATATGGGGGAAAATCATTTGGGGTGGAGGTGCCTTTTTATCACAACTCTGACTCTTGAACATTGATGTGTTTAATGTTAAAAAACCACCTACAGTAATTATTCTGTCTCTAGATTGCTTCTTGCGTTCTTTATATGAGATCAAATATTGCATTAAATACTCAGTCATGAAAGGCAGTCAGTAGAGCCCAGAAGTCCGAATTCAGGAGTTACAGTAACTACCCAATTCACTTGGAAAGGGACACCTGAGCTTCTCACTTACATGTCATAATGCTGCCCAAAGCAGTATCTAAACATCTTTCTGATTCTGTAAGAATTCTGAATAAGCACTGAGGCCGTAAAATCCTGTCTACAGTGGCTTTCTGGGTTCTCCCACTTGCATTACTTTTCAGATATTGTAAGCATTATAATTACGGTTATAGTATGGCCTTAAATTATTTATTAAATCATTTATTATTTGTGTATTAAATATAATTCTTTTATTATAAGGCATTTTAGTCAATATTGACTGGAAGTTGTCAGATGAAATGGATGCTGAAATACTCCATTAGTTATATGTTAAAATGTTCCAGGCTACTTTTCTTTCATTTTGTATTCTAATAGGTCAGAAATAATCGGGCCACACTGCGACATGCGCTCTGTTCTGTTCAGTTCTTTAAACATCCTGGAATCTACCCCCTGAAACCATGGCATACACAAATGCCTCAATTTTTAAAAATACTTTGATTGTAAAGACACTAAGACCCTGATGAACCTATACGAAAGCAGAGATTCCCACATGTTATAGCCCAATGGATCATCAGCTTCATTCTCAACAGTAACAGGATCACTTAGCACTCAATTTCTATTTACATGTATGCCATAAAGCCACAAAAAGAACTACATATTGTGGCGGAGTGTCCACTGTACTGGTTATAGAAGGAAAAGCAGAGGGCGAGTGGCTACAGAAATGGAGAATACAGACTGATAGATGGAAAGTCTGACCTGATTCTGGTAAGATCAGTCACTTTAAGGAAGAGGAGATGCAGTGACAGGTACTGAGTAGAAAGGTTATGGTGGGGGAAGCATCAAATAATTTCTGTAGAAGCACAAATTGCTGTGGGGTTTTTCTGAAAATCTTGGGATCTTACGATTAGATTGTCTCCAAAAGGAATCATATTGATCAGTACCACTACTACTTTCCACTACCACTTCAGACAAAGCAAGAGAGAGAAAGACGTGCATCCTCAATTCCTGTGGACATCAGGCTGAAGGAATGCATGCTTGCTCCCGAAAACACTCTGCAGACTGTAATCACTAAATAAGTTAATGCAGTCATTCATAGTTTAGAGTATTGTTTTGCACAAACTGAAAGTCAGCAATTCATCCTGATTTCTGACTCCATCTGAGGAATAACCTTGTCTGCAGTGCCTGATCTATAAATAAACATAACATCTGTTTGGGTGCTAGGTCTGAAAGTCTGGCTGAATAAATCACTCTCCAGAAATTCCCAAAGCTGCTAAGGCACTTCCCATTGCTTCTATCCTATCTATATACATCCTCTTCCTGGGAAGTTTTTAGTAATGTTTGCTCCATTTAGACATCTCAAAGGTTGTTACAAAAATTTGAAGTCATACCCTCAGCAGGGCCAGGTAAGAGGTATATTGGTGGTGGTGAGAACTACTGTTCTGTAATCTAAAGCACAGAAAGTTAAGTAAGTTACCACTACTTCAAAAACATTATTAGTACTGTTTTTCAACATTTTCCATGTTTGGTAAGAGCATTAATAAATTTTTTTTAAAAAAAGGAGTGGGTATGTAAGGTAAAAAATTGTGCTCAGTTCTCTGGCAACAGCAAACAAATTAAAAGCGGAGATTGGGCGGGCTCTCCTTGTTTTGTTAGGCTTTGCCTTCTGATATCTCCTTTTTCCAGTCCTCCACTTCACAGATTAAATGGAAAGACTCCCACAATTTGAGACAGCAACTGTTGGGTTTCCACAGGGATTGCTCACATTACTCTCTAAGACGTGGTACTTAATCAGATTAAATGTCTTTATGGAGGGAAGAGTAGCAACTGGAACATGCCTGATCCCAGATGTCAAGTTCCATGAGGAACTGCAGCATCACATTTTGACAGAGATACTTCTATTTTAAGATCTTCATTTATATCCCAGGTCTCCTACATAGAGCAAAAAGCTTTTCTGAAATAATATTTTGTTTTAATATCTCACTAAAAGATATTTGACCAGCCCTAAAATCAATATCTGGACTCAAAATTATGTACAGTTTTGATATTAACCTGAAAATTTCAATGGGAAATCATCCATACAGATACAGAGAGTTCTTCCCTAACCATGTATGTAAATGAAGAACTTGCTCAGAATTACTATCATATTGAAATAAAGGAGAAGAACCTTGAACAACAGATGGTCATTTTTATAATCAGAGTAGACCCTTTGATGAGGAATTCATTCAGTTCAAGTTTCAGAAGAATGAAAAAAAGTTATGTATCAACTTAGTCTTTTGGTCTTTGATGTTTTATTGGACTAACAAGATCTCTTAAAGTGCAGCCCAGTATAAATTTATTCCTTCTTTTTCTTTCTGAAAGAACTGAAAATATAACATTTCAATAACATCCAGTCAATAGCTGATGTTTCTTGTTATCACTCTGTATACATTTAACCTTATATTGCTTTTGATCCGTGGAACAGATGAGAAAGTTATCTTCACTGATCGATTAGGTCATGTCCCATTTTTCCTGATTTTTTGTGATATGACTTATAATTTTCCTATCTCATGAGGCCAACTCATAGATCTTCAGGATAGCAATGAGAGACTCTACTGTCTCTGAACTTCCTAACTTTCACAACTGGCTGAGATGACCCAAAAAACATATAGTTACTATGGTCCAGATTAATTCTGCGTATGAGTTCACACTCTAGAATTCTCAGGATCAGCAACAACAGCTATGATTGTACACTGCAGCAGAAACAGTGGAGGCAGCGACACAAGTTTAAAAGGCTGGCAGAGAGATGATGACAGTGAACAATAATGGATTCAGAATCCCAGTATTATAGCTTCTTGGGCTGACTACGCTCTCTTACAGATTAAGCTGGTAACAATTATTTGGTACTAAAAATTTTGAAGAAGGTAAGAGAAATAACTTATACTTTTAAAACTTCCAAATTCCACTAAATCAAAATAGTTTTTTTTATTTGCATACTAACATACACATTTAAAATAAGGGTTTTCCATGGAATCTTCATTGCTCCAATCCCCAGTTTCTCATCCAAGCTACGCTGTGGGAGAAAATATTTTTTTTAATCAAGCTAGTTTAGGTGTTGCTAAGAAAACAGAAAACTCATGAAAATTAGTTGAAAATTTAATTAACAAAGCTTAATATTTAATCCCTGATTTTTTTTCCACTTTCATTAATAGGTACTGAAAGCATAAGACTACAAATACTAAACAGTGTTAGAAAGTTGCAAGGCTATCCAGGTTTCCCTGAAAATATAAATCGAGAAGAACTCATTTCCTCTTTAGAAATTTTACTTTACAGGTTTACAGAAAAAACTGCATGCACATTTTCCCTCCTTATTGGGAAACTTGATAGGTAACCTTGACATCGGCTCCACAGACCTACTTCAACTGTTAAAACTTAAAAAAACTAATGAGGAAGAATTATTTATAGCTTAGCCTTTGGCAGCATGAATTCTAGGCAATTTTTGAATCAAGCTTTATAACTTCAGAAGTAAAAAAAAAAAAAAAAAAAAAAACCTTGAAGCCAAAAGGGATAAAAAAAGAAAGTGAAGATCTTTTTCTATGAAAGCACTGGCATTTATGTCCCTATTGGTCTCCTCTGTCATTTTAACAGCAGCCCTCATACTTTAAATTGAAGGCCTTTGATGCACTTTACCAACTGTAATGAATAAGCCTTAATATTTTTGTGGAGCAGTAAGACAGCATCCTCAAATTTAGGATGAAGAAAATGAGACATATACTCAGAAAGGATTTATGACTCACTTGTCAAAGGTATTGAGCCACTGAGTCAAACTTTAAGTAACTTTTAAGTCACCTAAAAGCAAGTGGCTAGACAGGCTCAGTTACCCTAATAAGACCCTAGGAGAAAGACCTCCCCAAGAAGACATGACGCTGTCTACTCTAGAAACTGCCATAATGAAAGGTGATACTGCCCCATTTTGGGAGGTATGTCCACACATTCACATTTTTGAAATAAATTATCATTCCAGTTCTTGTAAACTGGTACTTTTTTAGGGAAAACTGATTCAAGCAGTAAAAAAAATGAATCCGTTATGCCTGTGACACTCATATGGCAGACTGCAGGACTATGACTCAAGAAACATATAGCAGGCAAGAGTTCGAGCTATTTTTGCATTTATTTACAATTATTTTTTTTTATCCATTGTAAGTTTTTTCAGGCATTGTGTGGTGTGACAACAAGGAGGTGCATGATAAAGTGGGTGTAGCTAAGCTCTACTTCCTTTCCACCACCCGAATGACACAAAGGGAACATATATTCTGACCCCTGTATTTTAAGAACTTGGGGACATACTGCTTATCTTGTTCACATGTTGTGAAGAGTTACAGACACTGAAAATTCTCTACGCATGAAAACAAGCAATTTCTCTCTCCGCTAATGTTTACTTAGTCTAAAGCTAAACAGAAACAAAATGTGGTAAGATTCAGCTTCTGACTATGTTAATACAGCCTACGTTAATACAGTTTCTTTTTTGCGGTAAAAAGAAGACAATGTGCTTCGCACTGTGAAGATTGCAACAGGGTAGGTGGTAATCCCTGCTGGCTAGTCTGATTCTAAAATAGGAAACATCTTTTTATTTCATGCCACTTGTGTTGGGCTGATTTACCCTATTCATGGGCTTATGCACTAAGTTTAATCCTCAGAATTCTCAAAACAAACAGTCCAAAATAATCACATGCACTACTGATTTTTTTCAAATGCCACTGAAGGGATTATTTTAACCCTAACACTCTTCTCATAAAACACTACAGAAGTCAGATGATATATTTTGATAATAAAAAGGTTAGATTGTGAAGACACCAAGCTGTAGTTTTAAAGAGGACCATCCTGCATGTTCCTTCAAGGAGAGAGATAAGGAAAGGCAGGAAGATGAACTGATGATATGCTGCCAACTTTATGAACTATCAATGTCTCCAGGCAGGAGTCATAACAGTACTGAGGCCACCAGGAATGGAATTCCTAGCATTACTGAAAGAACCCCATCTCTGGACAGAGTTCATACAGGAAGTCAACAATTTCTGCACAATTCTTAAAAATTCAGAAATTCTCGTCTTACAGTCCCCATAATGTCTGAAATTTTCTGCCCATTATGGATTCCATCTGTCTGGAATTTATGATTTTCAGGTACTTGATCATGTTTGCTCAGATTATACTTATGTTGTTTATTTCTGAAACAATCAGCCCAACTTCTAGGGTCACAAAGTGCTGTTCTTTTAAAATAGACAAAGGTGAATAAAACAAGAAGGGTTTGTCCACTGAAATCTGTGTGGTTACATTGCAGAGAATGCAGAAATTGCTTCATGCTGGTAGAAGGTGTTTGTTTTCTCTACATATTCAAAAAGCTGAAGTTCAAGTTATGTTTGCATGTATAGGCAGTAACTCACCCACATTTTTAGGAATAGAGATAAACTTCTCTTTTAATTAAGATTATAAGCATGTTAAATTAGCTTCAGCTGGCTGTCACTTTTTACCCACTTGGCCAAAGATAAGAATTTAGAGGCATAACTGGCATTTCCTCCCACGATGTCTGTCTATGTTGCATCAAACCTTGGCTACAGGGCATGTAAATATCACTGACTAGCTAGTGAGTATCAGTAACAGTTCAGCATGCTGCTTGTTGTGGGCTGCAAAACGCATCTGCAACATTGGGCTGTATTCAGGCTGTTGGCTCACGCTGTTGTAACAAATATTATATCGAGTTGTATCAGGACTCACTTGGGAACCAACATCTGCAAAAGGTCTAGCTGCACCTTTGTTCTGTACAAACATAGCTGTACCTAAAGGGAATGCTACTGGAAGGTGAGTAATATCTTCAGACTTTCAGCTGTTAAGTCAAACTCAGAATTGGTAATGTGTGGTATTAGCATGTCTGTAGGGTTCTTCCAGCACAAAATTTTTACATGAAAAATAACTAATTAAGAAAAATATTGCTTTCCTCCCAGTCATCCCCAGTAAAATCTGTAGTTCCAACAGGAAATATATTTCTGTTGATGCCCTTTCATTACATCCTAGCCAATTTATCTGCTTTAGATAGTTATTCCTCTCAATTAAAGAACAGCAGTAATGGCGGCTGCATATCACTGTCAGAGATCTAATTAGTCCTGCTAAAATGAAAGGTGAATCTGGATGTATTTTTGATAAAAGTTACTAAGATTTATATTCAGATCTTTATCTGAACGTGTATCTCTTCTGTCTTCTCCACACTGTTGCACAGTGCCTCAGGTGCTTTAATTTTTGAAGTATTGAGGGCCTTCCATTCCAGTTCCGCAGCCTGCCTTTCACCTGTAATCTTGTACCTTTATCCTAACAATACTCTGGTAGTGTCTTTACTCTGGTTTCCAAGTCATCTTATCCTCCTGGCCTTGAACTCGCAGATTCTGAAATGCTTATGTCTGTTATGTCAGGTTTCTCATGGAAAGTGATTGCTATCAATGTTTAAATTACCCTTTTATCCCTCCATCGCCTCACCTTGTAGCTTATATAACATCACGTCATAATAAGATCTTCCAACCCTTCCACCGGTAGCTTTTAATTTATAACTGTAGGGCCTAGTAGACAGCAAGTAATAGTCATTCACACATCCAATAATATTACCCAATGATATTACCATGAGCAAAGCTTAACAACCAGTTGGCTTGTAACACTTGCACACCTACGTGCTCTGCTCAGTCTTAATGGCATCACCGTCAGGAACACCTAACAGGGACTCTGAGTAAGTCCTGCTGAAATCGGTATAATTACTATGGGGAAAATGTAACAGAGACGCCTGCTGCCTCTCCTCTGAGCACACTCATCTTCCACTGGACAGAAAATCTTCCCGTCTCTCTGTGTCTCTGCCTCTCTCTGTCCGTTTTTTTTTTTTTAATTAAGATAACTCTGAAGTTGATATATGCCATGAGCTATATGCTAACAAAGCTTTGTGCATATAAGCCTGTCTCAACTTTCTTTGTGTCTTTGTGTCTCTAAGTGTCTTTGTCCTAACCTTTTTCATTAATATTGTCTTGCTCTTCCAAGGTTTGCAAAGAAAGATAATTAAACAGAATTATTCATTTTTGAAATTAGTCCCCACTGAGTTTAACATGTCCCATGCACATGGAACCTGGCACCGCACCTTATACCAACTAAATGCCTTTGCACATTATGAATTAATGGTACTTCTCTCTATGTTTAGACGTTTCTATTCAGTATAGTATGTTCATGATACCTTATTCACTTTTTTAAGTACTAGAGAAAATTTCCTCTGTCAAGAACTAGCAAGTCTTCTTAAGGGAGAGAAACTGTTCTTTAAGAGCTTTTAAACAATACTGCTTAGACAGGGCAAAACAAGAAAGCTAGTTACTCAAATATTTAAGGGACTGATAACACCACCACAATCTAACAGTATTTAAAATTCTTCTGAAGTACAGCTCCTGACTCAAGTACTCCCCTAAGTAGCACTTTAGTCTTTTGTTTCCCTGTCAGTATGTTGCCTCATTCATAGATTACATCAATCACTGGCTCTGACAGATTGCAATCAGTGGACAAATTGAGGAAGTACAGGCTGTTTCTGGAAGAAGACAGACAAGGATGGAACAATGGAGAGAGTAGGACCATCCCCTGAACATCTGAGTGAGTACACAGACAAAGTATGTTTGCCCTGGTCTATATGGTTTCATGGTTAACTTAGGGTCCACTGCCACTAATAAGATGCTATGGAAGATGAACTTTTGGTCTGACCTGATAAGGCCTTTACCAGGTGTAACTCAGAATTCTTGCTAGCTTGCTTGGCGATACTTTTCTACAGTATACATTTCTGGACAGTACAAAAACAGAAAACAAGAGAGCACCTATCCAAAGAACTGACATTTTGAAAAGATAAGGCAAAAACTGAGGCTGAGAGATATAGCAACTCTCTATAAAGACCATGGAACAGACGAAACTCACCATTGCCTTAAAACTCTACTATAGAGTCATCATTTAAAAATGACAGAATCTACATCCCAAATATTAAAAGAGTAACAAAACTGATTTTAAAATGGCACTTTAGAGTTTCAGAGCTATTCTTGGTAATTAATGATTTTCAATGCAAATATGTTTTAATTTTCATATGTGATCCTCCAACTGCAACCTAAGTTGCAAAGGTCAGGGTAACTTCCTTCCTGCTTATATATAATTGCTCGAAATAAAGCTATTTTGTTATCAGTTAGGCTTCTTTGCTCCATATTTGTCACATTTGTGGACCTGAGTATTAACCTTGGCTATACAACTGGAAGATAATTAACATTTTCATGCTTGTTCATGAGCCACCCAACTTGGATAACAATTAACTGCTACAATTGCTGGACTTCAGCAAGGCTTTTGACACTGTCTCCTGTAACATCCTCATAGGCACAATCAGGAAGTGTGGGTTGGATAAGTGGACAGTGAGGTGGATTGAGAACTGGCTGGATGGCCGAGCTCCGAGGGTTGTGGTCAGTGGTGTAGAGTCTAGTTGGAGGCCTGTGGCTAGTGGTGTCCCCCAGGGGTCAGTCCTGGGTCCAGTCTTGTTCAATGTATTCATCAATGACCTGGAGGAAGGGACAGAGTGCACCCTCAGCAAGTTTGCTGATGATACTAAACTAGGAGGAGTGGCTGACACACCAGAAGACTGTGCTACCATTCAGAGGGACCTGGACAGGCTGGAGAGGTGGGCGGAGAGGAACCTCATGAAGTTCAACAAAGCGCAACTGCAGGGTCCTGCACCTAGGCAGGAATAATCCCAGGCACCAGGCCACGCTAGGGGTTGACCTGCTGGAAAGTAGCTCTGCAGAGAAGGACCTGGGAGTGCTGGTGGACAAGTTAAACATGAGCCAGCAGTGTGCCCTTGAGGCCAAGAAGGCCAATGGTCTCCTGGGGTACATTAGGCAGAGTGTTGCCAGCTCGTCGAGGGAGGTGATCCTGCCCAGGGTGACTCAGCCCTGGGGAGGCCTCACCTGGAGTGCTGGGTCCAGTTCTGGGCTCCCCAGGACAAGAGAGACATGGCACTCCTGGAGAGAGTCCAGCGGAGGGCTACCAAGATGATTAGAGGGCTGGAGCACCTCTCCTAGGAAGAAAGACTGCGAGAGCTGGGCCTGTTCAGCCTGGAGAAGAGAAGATGGAGAGGCGATCTCATCAACGTGTACAAGTATCTGAAGGGGGAGGTGTCAAGAGGATGGGGCCAGCCTCTTCTCCGTGGTGCCCAGCAACAGGACAAGAGGCAATGGGCACAAACTGAACCACAGGAAGTTCCATCTGAACATGAGGAAAAACTTCTTTCCTGTGAGGGTGACTGAGCATTGGAACAGTGTTGCCCAGAGAGGTGCTGGAGTCTCCTTCCTTGGAGATATTCAAAACCTGCCTGGACACGAACAGGGGTCCCTGCTCTAGAGGACCCTGCTTGAACAGGGAGGTTGGACTAGATGATCTCCAGAGGTCCCTTCCAACCTCAACCATTCTGTGATTCTGTAATAACAAGCAAGAAACTGAGGAAATTTGCAATCAATCCATCCTCTGTGCATCTGCATAAAATCTGCTATATTAGAGTACTCCAGCCCTTTGTGGAAGGGAGGACAGGGTCTGTCTTTGGCAGCTGTCCTCTATTTTCACTGGTTGTTCTCCTACCTCATTATAGCTCTTCAGTTCTGGGAATCCCAGTCAAACAAACTCGGATAAAATCTCCACAACAAGCAGAATCCTTACCAGTCTGTCGTGGAATTTCGTTTTGGCTTGGCTTTTTTTTTTTTTTTAACAGCTATCCTTAGAACTTGTAGATGACACAGAAGAACAGAAGAAACTCAACGACAAGCGTAAAATGAAAATATGGCCCTCATGGAGAAAATGATATTATTAATAATGCTACTTGATTAATCATGATGTCTCAGTGCTCCTTATGTATAGAATGGAGTGTAACTATGTTCTTAATTTTCTCTTCAAATTTAACCAGCCCTATCTTCATCTGCTGTGCACATTTTATGATTTATATTACTGAAAAATAAAGAACAGCAACTTTTATCACCATCAGAATTAATCTCCTTCGTGTATCATCATTTTTCCCCTTGTCTGCCCATCCCTGTACAAGAAAATTCCAGCTGTGCGTCTGTAGTGTTTACACTTCCAGATGTGTTCCCTTTATCCCAGTGTATTACAGCAGTAATGTTTTTAAGGACTATAGCGTAGAAGTACAATAAATGCAAGTTTGGTAGGAAAAGAGATCTTTGCTACAGTCTTAAAAAAAATGAACAGGAGCAACATACCTTTGGGCATAGCCTCTGTAGATCTGCAGAAAAGCTTTTGTGTTCAAAAAACTTGCCTGTTTTTCCAACTCTTCCAGGTGACTTAATAAAAGATATTATTTGCCTCTACAAATCTGACCTTTCTTAGTCCAGAGAAACAACAGATATACTATAAGGACTGGAAGACTGCCTACTTCTTCTCTAAGATAGATTCCTGCGTACACCAAGACATACCCACAATACTTAACAACTGTTCCATCATAGACAAAGCTACTAGGTTTTTCACCTAGTTTTGTTCAGGTCTGCTGCTAAATTCAATTTTTGTTTGCCTAGAAATATATATTAGGGGAGGTTGTGAAATTTTCTATCACAATCAATGTGATATATGACCCATGTTGATAGAATACTGTTTATTTAACACACTTGTCTAATTTAAAGAGTTGCAAGACCTTATGGGAAGAGGGACAAAAAAAAAGAGTTGTTTCATGAAAGGTGGATTTAATTTTTTCCATCTCTTTTATAAAATTCACCGTCTGAAAAATACCAACACCATAACTGAATTTGTGTTGGCTTTATCTTTCTATTAGGCACGTGCTGAAAGATTTGTTCTCTAGGAATAATGTACAGTGAGCTGAAGAAAACCTTACTATGCTGGTTGACTTCATGGAGATTTTGCTGATGTTTAAGGTACTCTTTGAAACAAATGGAAGCAACATCTGCAAGGTTTAAAACATATAAACTTAGGGAAAAGTAATTGTAAAGAATATATATATCAAACTTACTGAAATGTGATAACCTTTCACATAACAGATATATAAGAGGCTTCATTTGTTTTCGTACAGTCTAAACCAATTACAAGCCACATCCTTATTACAGGCTACCTTGATACCTCACTCGATACCGTGCTTAAGTTTGACTCCTCTTCACAGACATGAGTGCTTCAAGTCAGCTATGTCCACACTGCTTGCAGGGACAGAGTTGGAGCATAAGCCGGTCTCTCCTCCCTGCAGCTCTCTCCTGCACAGTGCCTACATTTCACTGTCCAGAAAGACAGTTAGACCATTTCAAACTCCAGCAAGAGTGCCAGCCAACATGTGAGAAATCAGAAACTGGACTCGAGTATTAGCTCAAATCCTATGCCAGGACAATATAAGGACACCTGTTCAGACCATAATAAATACAATCTATTTGCAGTTGCAGAAATGCCTTCTGATCCAGTGTCTTTCTATTGAACAGCCACTTCAGTAGCTGTGACTAAAATACTCGGCCATAAAGTCTAAAACCAAAGATTGTTGGTCCTTCCAGGAAATAATGCTCTTTGATTCATTGATTAACGGAACTTCACACCCTTCTAGGAGCCTTCCCTTTATCACCAGGAAAAGGTATCTTCCTCCTTGCAAAAGACGCTGCAGTCTAAGCTGGAAAGTGGTATAGTCCTGTGCTGTTCCACCTATACCACTTGATCTACTTTTCAGGCTCTAAAGTAAATATGGGTAAAACTCACATGCTAATTCTTCAAAAGTCTGAGTTTGGGTTTTGCTTCTGTTGATGCTGCTCCTCCTCCATCCTCCCCTACCCAGTTTCCTCTGTTAGCAGGTCAAAAGCAACTCTGAAGGATTTTCAAGTTAAACAGCATCCCTTTGCTAGGGTGCTCTCAGAGTTACAGTTCAGTTGTTGCACTTACGCCCTGCATACATCTTCTTACCTTTCCCATGCCTCACGTCAGCAGTAACAACTACAGTAACTACCTCCGCTGTGATCAACAACTCTTTCTCAGTCTCTGTGTACTCCTTCTCAAACTGGCTGATAATCTACATTTTAACATTCTTGCATCACAAAATACCTTTTATCTTAGCTGTCTGGGACGTCAAGCTCCCAACTCCTTTCCTTACAGGATTAGAAAAAATGACAGAAGAGGATCAAAGGTAAGTTCACACTTGAGGACAGCCTGCCCTGTGATAGTATATAACAATATGTTAACTCATTCGTTACATAGCCTTGTTTACTGTTTACTCTTGTTTCCAGATGAAAGGACACCTTATGGTACATCGCATCTGCATGCACTGAAGAAGAAAAGTCTAGTCCTGTCATCCAGTTCCTGTTCTGGTCCCCATAGCTCCTAGTGTATCAAGCAGATATCCACAGACATTAAAACTTAGGAAGTGAATTACTGTCTCTAATGTGAGTGCCAGTAGCAAACCGTGATAACGTCAGTAAAAGCAAAAAATGTGCTTCTCCTATTTGGCTAGTGTAATTAAAGCATACCAAGTCTTCATGCCAAAATTGTATCCCATTACATTTAACTCTCTAGTTCAAGCGATCAGCGTTGACTTGATACAAGTTTTTAGGTTTGTGGTTGGATCTCTGAATACAGAGAACTTTGCCAGTGTATCCCAACTTACTATAGAATTTCAAGAAAACCTATTACTGGTGTATTTAATATTTTATTTCTGTATTTCAGATACCTCAGGACCAAACAATAATAAAACACAAGGGTCATAAGATCACCCAAGGCTAATTTGAGTATCTTTATTGACTTATTTGTAGCTGTGCCAATTCAAACCTGCTAAGAATCTAGTTTCAGGCCATTATTAAAAATAATACTGATGACAGAGGAAACAATGGCTCAATCAGTTCTGTAAGATCCAATCACCAACCATGCTGAAAAATAGCATTTGGCTGGTAACAGCTTACAGTGGATTTATGATAAAAGCTCCTCCTACCTGACATGCTAGAGTTTTCCTCATCATTACAGCATACAAGTGAAATGTAGTTAACATTGTCCATAGTACTTAGCTATCTGAAAATGCTTTAGGAAAATCCTTTGTCAGAAGTGATTCAGTAAAGTAGGAAGTCCTAGATGATAAGCAAACAAACTTAAGAGGAAGAAAATAAGTCTTACATTCATTTGTAAATATTAATTCATTAGATAAAAACAGAGTATCCCAAGGATTAATTTTGATAACTCTTCTGCAATATCCAGAAAAATGATTTCACTGCCTACATGACATAGGAAGCAGAGAGGATCACATAATGGTATTTTTCCAAACACTGTACATAATTTTGTGCCCATCTACGTCACTTTGATCATGTCACCAGAAGATACCTTAGGGTCTGAACTGCAGCTTTTTCTTAATCAGTCAAGCAGAAGAAGGCCTCACTCACACTTTACTCGCCTGATTTTAGATCTCACACAGATCCTTAGTTTGCAAATACTGTAATCCATGAATTGCTTTAAGGACCTCAGCTGTCCTGGTATAAATTCACCTGCTCAAAAGCTAGAGAAACTTGACAGCCATAGAGTCAACAGGGTAGCAGTTTAAAACTGGAATCCAGACTGGTGATTCAAAATCACAATGACTCTTTAACTGCTCTTCTTTGTAAACACACATAAACACTTACCTCAGTGCTGCATTCTAAACCAATAACAATTAAAAGAGCCAATGCAAAGGAGGACAGGAAACAATTGCTTATAAAAGGCTAGAACATGAATAAAGCATGTTTATTTTACAATAAAAACAAATATATCTGTATTTTCAGACTTATGCTCTCTCAAATTGTGTTTTTTTGACTAACGTTATTGGTGTGGTTAAAGTAAATGGCCCACCAGAGCAAATACACATTCTAATCATACTGACATCATTCTGCATAAACAGACTTGTCTCATGAAAAGCATAAAAACAGCTAAAAAGTCCCACCAACAGACAATTATCACTAGGTTCACAGTGAGAGGCTATCAAGCTTATCAATAATTTTTTCCAAAAAATTCAATACCTGCATGTTTTAAACTACTAATTAACCCCATTCAGGCCTTTCGGAGACATATACTAATAAGCACTCTGATTTCTCACACTAATAAAAGTGGAAAGAAAAATACCTCACAGTAAAGTGGCACAGATTTGATATTTTATTTTCCTCCTACCACTTCAATATTTAATAAATAGTGTAGTAAGTTACTATGGTAGACCTTAGGTTTTTAGATTTTGCTATCCAAATGTTTTCTTAAGCAGAGGCTTACTACATTAGTATAGAAGAAAAACCTCCCAGTTGTTTAAATATGAAAGCAGGAAAGTGTATACTACAGATCTGCAACAATGACTACTAGAGTTGTCACAGTTCCAGTTCCTCAGATTGTAACATGGGTGCCATCTTCACCTTGGCCCTCTCTAGTGTTATAGATCCAACTCAAATCTAATTTTTTTTTTCCAAAAAACATCTCTAAGACCAGCTTTTCCTCTCAGTTCATATTGCTGAAGTTGAAAATCGGAACACCATTTGTCATCTTGATCTCTGCTGCATCTTACTCTCTCACCTTGATGCATGTCGCTTTGACCATATTCAGTATATTCATTTTTATACTACGAAACTGATTTTCTTAGCTGTGTCACCATGTTATGACTGTTCTCTTCTTCAGTCTGTCATCAACTCAAGCTCCAAACAGAATTTTCATTTTCAATATGCTTAGTGACTTATAGAATAGTATAGACTGTGGTATGATTATGTGCCGTTCAGTGATTTCCATCTCCACTCAAGATAGGTGACATAATCTGTAAGTCCAACTTTCTTTCATACCCCCTCACGCTTTCTTCCATCCTTCCCCCTAAACGTGTGATGAATTCAACTACAAAAATAGCAAAATGATTTTTCCTCTTCAAATTCATCTTCCGGTGTCACGTTTGCCCTGATGCCTATCAAGCTTGGGAATTACCATCTTCAGGCATGGGCCTCTGGGACCCAGGTTTTTTCCCCCAGGCTGAATGGGCTACCACATCCAGCATTGAAGGTCTGCAGGTAGATGCGAGACATCTGTAGTATGCATTACACACACTCTTCATGCATGCATGTAAGACTTCATCACATGAGCATTAAGTTTAGTTGTACACATGCAATTCACACATTGTAAACGTTTTCTGTGTACCTATGCACATCCAGTATATATGACTCATAAGGCTGTGCTGTGCAGGCACAGAAGCAATACCTAAGTCCTCTGTCTTGTTTATAGTAGTTCTCAGCAGCTGTTGTGTTACTGCCGCTGTTTCGTGTACAAAAGACGAGCATTTCATTGCTAACTTGTTCTCCAATACTCTGTTCCACTTCTCTGTTGCATCCACCTATCGACATACATTTTCATCATAAGCTTTCTGTGCCAGGAAATGCATTGTGATTTTCAAACTTCAAACCTCCCATTTGCCATCGTATGTTACAAACTACTGAGAAGTACAACCTGAAGGTTTTCTCACACCGTGTACTATAATTAACAGACTAGAACAGTTTTAAAACTATAATATCAAATTACTTAATGTTTTTCTCACTTTACTAATCAAATATAACATTTCTGTTGTGCAGGTTAGATAATTATTGCTTTGCAAGTTGGCATTTAGACATTTGAATGAAAAAGGAGCGAAAAAGGTATAGATCCACGCATCCTAGCATACCCTGCACTTTACAATCATTTCAAAACAAAAGGAAGAGGTTTTTTGCTTTATGTCAGCTCAAACAGTTGGCATTAAATCTTGTTCTGTGATGGTGGATACATCTTTGGTTTTTGAAGTGTTTGTTCAGTGCTGATATTGGATTGTATTAGTAGCAGAAATAAAAATAAAATACAAATTACTCCATTTCCCCTTGCTTCACATAATCAGGCTGACAATTTTGGAAGTTTCCTTTATGACCACTAATCAATGAATATTATTCATGAATTGAATCACTCCATAGGCAGAACTGCATTTATCTCCTATCAAATACTTCACTAGAAAAATAAAGCAGTAGAAAAAAAATTCTGAAAGCAGAGTAAATAACTTGAGTTAGCTAAAAAGAAAAAACTGGTATGTAGGTACAGAGGGAATATCTGTAAAACATTACTGGTGATTTGCAGTACAAACAGATTGACAGTATACAGTGAAGTTAATGCTACATGAATGCTATCTGCATACCTAGCAAGATTTCCCTATATTTCTCCTAAATTTTCTTTGTTCTGAGGTAAACGTCTGTGCAATCCTATACCGATATGGGGACGGGAGTAAAGGGCACTTGTGACCTAGCTCCTTTTGCTCTCTTGGAACAAAAAGGCTGAGAGTCTAAAGGTCACAGACAGCAATGAGATGCCATTATCCATCTCCAGGACATCACTCATGCTACTGACCCATGCTACTGAAATTATCAGTTATTGCACTGTATCAAGACTGTACTACAGATAAAGCTTCCATTTTTTTCTGATGGCTCCACCACTGCCATAAGCTCTTGAGAATGACTTTTCCAAATCCTCTTATCTATTATTACAGCAAAGATGGTTGACAAATAAACAGCTAGCATCAGATGAACTATGCTTAGCCCTCAGTTGCTAAATAGTCAGACTCTACGATTCAAATATTGTGTATGGATTGGCAAATGCGAGCATGTCCTTAATCCAAAGGTTTTTACCATGCCTTTTTCTAGTTCCTCTTGTTTCTCTCAGAAAATAATAGCCCCCAAACCCTCCCCATCTACACATACGTTAAATACATCTACTTGTGGAAGGGAGGGGAGAAATAGGGAGAACTGTCTGGGGTGGAAGCCACAATATTTCAACACATAATAAGATAAACAAGAATAATCCTTTCTTAACAATTTTAATGAAGAATAATGGCTATGCCCAAGCTGTATGAGTGGAAAAACACATTATCACAAAAGCAAGCATGTCTAGCAAGTACTTGCAGACTAAATAAATCGTTTTTGGACCCTGACTGCACAGCCATTGTAATAGCAGACAGTATTTCCAGAAAAGGGGGCCGAGTTTCACTTCACAAACATTCAGGAGTATGTGGTTTAAATCTGTATTACTGTGACTTCATCTAAATGCTGGCCTGCGTCTATGTGATTAATAGACAATTACGGCAAAGAAAAAAAAACCATTTTACTTTGTCTGAAAGTAAGGAAGTTTTGCCACCATGGACCTGAAATGGAGATCTGTGTCAACTAGACCTGTCCAGGTTATCTTTAATTTCCACAGTTGCTTGCTGTTTCCAGGAAGACTACACAGAAAGTTAACTTACAGCATCTCTCTGTGTTGGGTAGCAACATGCTTTAACATGGCTTTACACTAAGATCCTGTATTCATGTAAAGGACCACAGCTTCTATGTACTATAACGTAAA
This sequence comes from Struthio camelus, assembly GCF_040807025.1. Taxonomy (NCBI): domain Eukaryota; kingdom Metazoa; phylum Chordata; class Aves; order Struthioniformes; family Struthionidae; genus Struthio; species Struthio camelus. The sequence continues at coordinate 28,610,015 of NC_090946.1, read as the reverse complement.
ACATCGGGGTATGGTTAAAAATCCTTAATCAAGATCGTGGAACTATTCTGCTGTGGAGGAAAAGTTCTATTTTGTTTTTTTCCCCCCTAAAAAGAACTTTTAATCTAAATTAAATTATGAAAATAATTATACAAGACAGATGGAAAGGCTAATACATGCATCATTAGGTCTTTATAAATTACTTTTAATACTCCTACATGTTTTGGCTCTTCAAAAAATTTAACTTGTCTAGTTTTATTTACAACCTGTATTAATTGCTTCTGTGGTATCTTCTATGATTTACTAGCTCTTACTTCAATAAAATACAGCGTTTGTAATCCTGGGCTTTCTATATGCTATCTCCGTAATTTTGACTTTTTACTTTCTGTACTATTCGTTCTATTTTTAGACAATTTTTAATTCCAGATATATTTATTCATTTAATATTTTCCTCTTCCTGTTGGTATTATGCACTCTGTGATTATATATTTTAATTATGTTCTACTCTCGTCTTTAAAGCAGAGTATAATATTCCAAATTTCTGCCTGGAGGACATACAGAAGATGAGTCATACGGTGTCAGTGGAAGACTTTTTCTATTAGTTGTTTGAATATCTGGCCAAGGCCTTGAGTAGATTTCAATGAGAGTTAGGTACCTGATACCTTGCTAGGTGCATAGGGGACACATGATAACTGGTAACATATCACCACTAGGATAGGACATCTTCAATGACTTGAGTCTTACAGCAAACAGATTAGAGTGCCTCTTTGCACATTAGGCCAGAGGTGAAAGCTCCATTATCTGCATTTTGACCCAGTGGCCTGGTTCAAAATTTCCTTATCTGAGGTTTGCATTTTGGAAAATAAAAAAGGATGCAGATGGGACTAATAAGTACAAATTGCCTGCACCATTAAGACTTTCATCATACAAATAGTTACACTCTTGAGACTTCTCAGTAATACCACTCGATTTCAGAGGGACTACTAGCGTATATAAGGCTGAACACAAGCATAACACAAGTGTTTGTAGAATCGGTGACTAATTCACATTAATTAAAATTTGATCCAGATCTACAGTATCTAGGTCAAATGAAATAACTGATAACTGAAGGCTGTTCCTTGACACGTGTAAGCCTGTAGCGTCATGGTAGTGATCTGTGATGTGGATGCCTCCGTACTAAGAAATGGAGTCTGACTGAACGTCCTGCAGGACAAGTCAACACAGACTGTTAAATCCACACATTCTCTAACATACTTTGCATTTAAACGGAGAAACTTCCCGTTCATACTTAACTGGAAATTCAAGAGCAGAAGCTATTGTTTACTTAGGGGATGTGGTCAGAGCTCCAGACACAAACTTTGCATACCATTGCATGCTAGATATAGCCGTGATTCAAGTCACGGTCAGAGACAAAGCTCCTGACTGGGCATCGCTGCCTATCACAGAGGCAAGGCAGCTGATCAAAAGCATCTCCTGGCAGTCCCTGCTCACAGCTCCTACTGAGCTCCAAATTCAGCAAAAGCCCTGCTTTTCACAGAAACAAAATACTCCCACTATGAGAACGATAAGACATGTTAGTACTGAGCTATTTTAAGAACATATATAGCCTCACTGATTTCAACTAGCATACCAATAAATAGGTCTTTCCTTGTCAGTTATGAATCTAATTTCTAAAGGTGACTTACGCTCCTTACTAAAATTGTGTGTGTGTGTATATATATATATATATCAGTATGTATATCCCTACAGATACAGGTCCAGTGGAAAAAACTGATATCATCTACTCAACAAATGATCACAAAGTTGAGAATTTTCTTGTTTGTAAGTAAACATTTCAGACTAGTAGGAGAATGAAGAAAAAGTGGCAGGAAACATTTTGGCAATAGTATGATGTACATATCATGATATTTCCCATAAGCATAACAAGCAAATAAATTTTGCAATCAAATATGGGTATCTCTTTGGAACCGCTTATCTGAAATGTACAGAGAAAATTACAGTCAATAAAGTTGCATCACTGGGTCCCAGTCTGTCCTATCAGAAAGCATACATTCTGAGCCATTCCATTCACTGGAATGCATATGGCTGAGAACATCTGGTTCCATGAGAACTGCACTTCCTACACACTTAACTTCGGAGAAGCTTTTTTTTAATATGATAAGGAAAAAGCTAACGTGCTAATCTGCAGTTATCATCACTGGCTGTTACATGACTCTCAGGCCAAATCCCCTTTCCTAGGTCAACTTGAATGAAATGATGGCTTCTAAGAGAAGTTAGATACAATCTACCAACTTTATGTCAGTCTTTACCTCATCTTTGTTTTTCTTCTGCCAGCAATTCTTAGGTGCTTCGATCTCTTGGGGTTACTTTAAATTTTAACATTAAAGCAATGAAAAGGGATCATTTCACAATGGAAAACCAAGTTCTTATTCTCATCTATTCAAGTAGAATACTGTATGTATCCAGAACATAAAATACAATCACAGTTGAATCGTTCTTGCCATTAATACTTACAATCAGCTCAGCCTTTGTTTTTCCATTTTAAAATGACTGTTAGAGGATCACAATTTCTCCAGATATATGCATTATTAAATATCCCAAGAAGTTTTCAGGCCAGAATTGATTTCAAGCAGCTCTGTGAATATTTCCTACTACTGGTATGTCACACATCATCAAAACTGCATGAAATTGTGCTGTTCCATGAGATGACAACACTTTAAAATAGAATAAAGCCAAAATTAATAGAAAAAGTATTCTTAGCATTCCTGATAGAAATTAATATTTGAATTAATAATTTCTGATTTAAAAAATCTGGAATCTGTGAATGTATGTAATTTATGTAATCTGCCAAGAAGCTAAGGTTAATTGCCACCTCTGTCACTGGTTCCTTTTCTGTATAGACAGTTACTCCCTCTGGGCCTCATCATTTGGGGTTTTGGTTAAAATCTACATATAATATCATAGTTATATTGGGCTATATGTAAATAACATCTTGGGAGCTAGCACTCTTAATCCTTTCTGTTTGGAATGCCTGTAGAACTGCTACACTCTTTTTGTGTACAATCATTTCAACCAAACAGAGAGAGAAAAAAACCGAATATATGTTTTGGAAAACACACTCACTTTTATCCTTTATACTGTAAGTAACTACTGTAGACAAGGCAATATCATCCCTACATATATGACCACAAGGCGGGCAAGAGAGGGTCAGATACCAACAAAGAGAGACACTCAGAATTCATGAGGGGTTAAACAGGATAGATTTACTAGAGCATTTACACTCCAAACTGCGCGGGGAGCCCCAGGAACCACGCAGATGGGTCGCTGATGAGAGGCTGCTGGAGGCACAGGTTGGACGCCCAGGTGGGACTCAGCTCGTTGTATCCTAAGGGCCCCTTAAATCTCCTAGAACTATTTCCTTACTTCCGCTGGGCTAAACATGAGAAACTACTGTCTGAGAAGCAGCTAGACATTGCTGACAAATCGGAATGTGCATGTCTGGCCTTGACAGGAACTCAGTCAGTGTGTAGAGAGCACACTCTGGGGCTGCTATCACATACTCTGCCAGTCACCGACTCCTTGCCACATCATCCGCAGGTGCTCTCACTACTACATATGTGCAATATGTACAAGAAAAAAGGCCTATTCCAAATGTTTTAAATGTTCCATGGTTTTACATTAACAATTAACAAATAAAGGTAACATTTCTTTTACTCTTGCATGATCACAAGGGCAATGTTTAGATACTCATCTAAAAAATAAAAACAAAAATATCCACATTATTTTATCTAGGTGACCTCACTCTACATCTGTCTTGCACTCATGGAATGATTTTATAAGGCACTCATGTCATTATAGAATGAACTCAGAAATCTGCTGTTCCCTTAAAAGTAACATTCGTCTCTGATGGCAACATTTGTCAGCTCTTTTTTTGCCATATGTTAAAAAAAAAAAAAAAAAAAAATTCGCTTGGTGTGGTCAGCAAATAGCCAGATGGTCATGTATTGTGAGTGGAATACAAAATGTTTTATACTTTTTAGCTTTTTCATGGAAACTCACCATTTTGAAAACACACGTCACTGACACAAACCATGTGTACTCTTCTGCTGTCTAATTCCACATCACATAAATTGACCCGTGATTCCTGAACACTCAGTGTAGATTGCGAAAAATCAGTTTCATCTCCACAAATCTTGCTACAGATTTTCAATCGATTTTGACTCATGAATGTGATTTTGACCCACTTTTATCCCATAATCCAGTAATATAAAAAACTGTCACAATTGTTTGGTATCTTTTATTCATAACTTCTAAGAGATGTCACTTTTTTCCTTTCCTTTCATTTAGAATCATTTCCAATCTCCTCATGCCTCCTTTATTTTTTTCAAAACTGAGTATCTTTGCTTCAGTGATGAAAATATAGCAATTGTGACACAATTTAGAAAGTTTTATGATACAGAGCAAGTAATACCCACTGACAACGACTAACTACCATTCCCTACTGCGGAATTCTTCTAACAGGAGACTGAGTATTAAACTATACCACAAAAATTCAAGTAACTAAAAATTCTAGGCACTTCTGAAAATGTTCACGAAGACGGTTAAGTATTTTTTTCTTTAATAAAAAATACCACTATGGCAGCTTCTGAAATTTCTCTTGAAGACGTTCGAAATATGAACTATTTCAACAAATTCTTTGCTACTTTTGTAAAAGCCTCTTATTACAGTATAGCTCTTAAAGATATGGCAGGAAATAATACATACTAACCTGCAGCTTGAAAAATGTGAACAGTTATCATATTCAATAAAATATGTAGATTTTTGTTCAACTGCTTTTGAAAAATGTAACTAAGGAAACCAAAGTTTGAAACAGGTCTTTAAACAGAATACCATATTGACAGTTTGAATGAATGAGTTGGCCAGATTCCTGCTGAGGTACTGACTACAACTTGCTTTTACAGGAGATTTCTGACCCTGCCTGCACCCATTCACTCACCTCAGGAACCCCTGAGGAGCTGACAAAGAGGTACAGTGCTTATAATCACTTTGACAACAATAAATGCATTTTAGTGCCAGTTTCTGCTCTTAGGGGGGTGTCAGCATACTGCTGCTGTAAACTTCTTACTTGCTCACAAGAAATAATCTCCAGTTAGTAAGAAATGATTTAAAACAGCCACTCTTACCACTTGTATTCTGTCTGAATTAGCCCAGTGCCTTGATTTACTCTCCAGTCCTCAGATGCCATCTACAGCCTTTTAAAGTCTATAATACAGTTTTTATCACTAGGTTTCGTTCTCCTCTGTAGGAACTCCAGACCCTTCTATGAACTGCATATGAAAAATCTCTCCATATAAAATACCATCTAGTTTAGAGTATCGTTTTATATTTTTTCTTAACTACATGCTCAGGATACATACTAAACGGCAGACCTAGGAACTTACGTCACCTATCTACATTTAAAAAATGATAAAGCAGTAGAAGCTATTCCCACACTGGCTGAGGGAAAAGAATATAGCGTAACATGTGTGAACTCAGACCTGGAGAAAGGAAGTCCAGTTCTCACGTACGCAAACCTAATTCTATCCATGTGAGTTGTAACAACTAAAAACACACTAGACCTGGCAGACAAAATAATCCTGCTCTCTGCCAATCTGCTGACAGTGACTTCACAGAAAATTATTTCTGACTGGAAGAATCACCTTGCAGGGCAGATACACCATCAAGTTTCTACCACAGTCACACCTCCTATTCTCATTAAAGGGTATGATGTAGAAAAAGACCGTTTCAGAGGTTAAAACAGTACTTTGAAGTCAGAATCAATTATTGGTATTAACAACTTTTGTGACCGCTGCTTATGAATTCAGTGAATGCACTGGAATATTGTGCTTACTGTCTGATATTCTAAACCCACAGTAGAAACAGGAGAGCAGGGACATGCCTATTCTGCACTCAGTGTCATTCACAGTCCAGTATACGACTGTAAATAGAAGGAAAGGCACATTAGACTGTTATACAAGATTATGAACTGGAGTGCCATTCCCACTATCTACGCGAGTATGTGCCCACTGGAGCAGACTGCTGGGTGCATGAACCCCTCAAATCTCTCTCTTCCTTGGCCTCAGAATCAAGGAAGCAGGAGAGTGGGCAAGAGTCACCTCTCTTCCCCTTCCTGCAGACTCCTGCACCAAACACAGGTCAGCCAGATCTAGCTAGTAACCAGTGGAGATCTTAATCCTTCTGGCATCAGTAAATAGTTTTATGGAAGTATTTCTGTTCGCCTGAAGAAGATGTCTGAGATGCAAAGACTTCTGAATCGTCTCAGACAGTCAATGCAGAAATAAAATAAAAATCTGATTCCAATCACCATACGCTATTACTATAGCTGTGATGGTCTAAGTACACAAGCAGGACAATGTTTATAACAGAAGTTACTTCCACCTGCAAAACCTGCCTAAGAAAATCACTATTCATTCCAGAGCTACTTTAAGCTTGCATGATCACTGCTATTCATTCATTAGACACATTATTCAACGTCAGACTCTAAAATCTAATCTTCAGTTCTTGTGGAGCTTGTGGAAATTGTATCAACGTAATGAACAACTGGAAAATAAAAAAACAGTGTATAACATACTGCTAATGGAGCTGAAAAGGGATGGGTGCAGCACAAGTTTCTTGACTGTGATTCCAGAAAGTATTTTCCCCTCATTATCCACTTATGATAAAAGATACAGTTGATCTTTCCACTGACTAAAGTGAGTGTTAGGTCAGACACAGAATCTGCTTACTTGAGTAACAATGGTGTCTCAGAGAAAGGCACATATCTTGAGGGGACCTTACAGATCCGCTATATACTCTTTTACAACACTTTGCAGACAGAAAGAAACTGTAGGGGACTGATCATGCACAAGAATGAAAACAGAATTTATGCAAGTTTTTGACTGTTTGTTTTCTGATTGAGTAAAAACTAATGGTGTATTACTGCTCTGAGTCAAAATGAGGAATAAGCCAATTAGCAAATCACACTGAAGTTCCTTAACCAACTGGTTAGGGAAAAAAAAAAAAAAACATACCTTGCCATACTGTATCTTTTTTATAGGCTCTTCTGCTATAAATGTTCTCTGTTTCCACAGAGTGGGACAGACAGAGATTGACTGTGTAGCTTGTAATCAGACCACCTGCAAGGTGCGCAGAACAGAAATTGGAACTGTGATCCTGAATAACCAACAGTACTCTAAAAGCCAGCTACTGGCTTATTTCAGCTAACTTGGACTGTTTCGTTTTAACCAGATATTACAGTATTGATACCTCCAAAAGTATGACAAATGTTATGGCATGACTGTCTCAAATATTACAAAAAAAATAGTGGATTCAGTGATAGACAGAAGAGTCAAAGATCCCATTGTGTGCCTTGCAAAACACTTTAAAGGATAAAGAAAAGAGATGACTGGCAACACGTAGATGCAATACTGAAGAAAATCAGGCTGAAAGGGCAGTTTGCCATGAAGCTCAGGATGGAAACTGGCAGAGAATGGAGATTAATATACCAGACTAATGTCTGGTACGATGAAAGAGAGAAAATTTAAGATGAGTTTCATAAAAAAAAATTAGCTGTCATGTGTGATTCACTAGTTATTCAGATATTAAGACATTCTACTAGAAGTAAGGAAATCTGCATATTAATTTCAGCTTCTGTGAGGAAAAACACCATGTGGCTTCAGGTAAAGTAACTCCTGCACCTCAATTTTCCAGTTGCAAAAGTTGGGAGAGAGATGTGAGAAAATTATTTTTTCAAGTCCTTCAGATACTAAGGTCTTGTGCCACGGATACCCTAAGAACACATAGCTGTCCAACACTGTGTAGTGACTGGAAATAAAGCGTTCAGAATGATAGACGGAACTAACTCAACTGCTGAGGGAATGTAAACAGAAATATATATTTTAGGTATCTGCAATAGATAGCTTGGGCAATGAGAGAGAACTTGAGAGGTAAAGCACTGTAATCCACAAAGGCATAGATCCATTCATAAATTTCTATTTAGATTCACAAGGCAAAATGAAATTAAGAAGAATAAGGATACCGCTTGTGTTACTAATGCATTCCTGTACCTAATGCTCTCCTCAAGACATTTGATTGAAAAAATAGTTACGTTAGAAAAGAAGGAAAAGAGCTGTGTCATGGAACTGGCACCCAATTTTAAAATTCCCAGTTTTCTCTATGTACGTGCACATGCATTCAGACGGAATAGTGTAACTCCATTGAAACTACTCTTTTGCCCAGAGCTGTGAAAATTATGAATGAAATGTGGGAAATGATTCTCTCCTACTCACACCCATTTTGCATTAATGTATATAGCTATATATACACACACACAAGAATTCTGCTGAAATCCTTTTAACATACATGAAGATAAGCTGTTCTAAGGTATTAAGTTGTCTAATATGCTTGCAGAGATAACAGGGTAAGAATCAAAAACCAAAAATGTATTGTGGAAAAATGAAGGTGTGCTTACTATCATATTTTTCCTTCACTTCCTGTTGCACAGTGTAAGCCTAGCTTTTTATCACTTCAGTTCTCCTGTATAACATAGTGCAGGTTATAAGTAGGCATCTGTATACTCTGTCATCACCTGACATTATTTTCACCCTTTTCATACTCCTGCAAAATTAGTAGCAACGTTCCATAACACATAGTGTACTTTGCCATTTCTAAAGGTGGCCTCCATCAATGCAGCGCTAGACATAACCTGCCCACTATTTGAAAGTCATGTTTGCACAGTTCCTAAGCACCTTCTCACACTCCTGGTTTTTCAGTCTTCATCACTCTAATGTATCTTTGCCTGTGTTAAAAGACCAAGAACCAGTCTCATTAACCATTTCTGTTTTTCTTTTTTCCCAAAGAAAGATATTCTCTAATTAACTACTCGTCTTAGCTATTCTCAAGACATTAGGCTACTCCAGACAGTCTGAGTGCAAATTATTAAGTAGGGCGAGATCTCAGTAAAATGGCAACATCAGTCATGCCTGCCACCCTATGTCAGCTGCATACAGAGCAAGTTTTCTGGTCCTATCAGACCAGATGGCATTGTGAACAAACCGCCATATATCTATGCCCTGTGATCCACCTTCTGCCTTTCATTATGGTCAAAAGAAAAGTACAGAGGGATCCTAACGCTGCTGTGAGAAGGTTTATGAGGATTCTTTCTTCTCAGTAGGGGAATCCTGAAGAAAATAACAGCTCTTTCTACGCTAACACTTTCTGGCCTTTCAGCACAAGAAGTGTGGGAGTGAGGGCAGGTGACTGGTAGGAGATCCTCACTACAAAGATAGTCCCACAGATTTATTTCATCTGTCCTCACACCCATTTCAGGATTAGAATAAATAACCTTCGCATCAAATGAAGGGAGGTCAAAGCCCTCTGAATAAATATCCAACAGTTTTCACTGAACACACGTATTGCCAAAGGTTAACACTGATTCTATCCACAGTATAGCAGTTTTGGCCAAACTAATGAATACCGTGTGATATGAAATATGGGCCAATTCATACATATCCTTTGACTGTTTAAAAACAAATTATTCTTTCCTCCTGAAAGTTATGTTGTGGTTGAATACAGAATATTTGTGCCACTGAGTACCTGGAAATACCTGGAAATAAGAAGCAGGAAATATAAGTATTCACCTTAGGGGATTTTTCCTCAACCAGAAAGGAAGATGCTAAATTTGACAAAGATGCATCTTCCATCCAGAGAGAACGTGCTTATCCCAGTTGAAGCCAGAATCCTAAAGGAACACAGCAAGTATCAGCGGTATCCACTCAGTTACCGCTACTTTGTACAGTTTGGGACAAGAGCTCTCTGGCAATGACCTGGGCCCCCTAGGCTTACCTTACGTGACAGCAGTGAACATGCTGGTGAGCAGTTATTATCTACCTATGCAAAGATGCAAAGTGAGGAGAAGAGTGGCAGCAGGAGGGAAGGAAAAGGAAGAGGAGGAGAAAGAAGAAGAGGAGGCCAATCTGTGCCTTAATTTTTTTCATTTCCATAGCAAAACATTGGCATTTCTCTGCCAGAAGGAAAGTGCTTTAATGGTTCAGCCTGAAGCTTCCAAGAGAGTGTCAAATAAGTTGCAGGAGAAAAATAAAGTAATTCCATCTACATCTACCACAGGTTTGTTGCATCTTTTCCTAAAATAGCTAATGATTATTGCACAGCAAAGAGTTCTAATCTGTTAATGTCTGGTATTCTTATAAGCATTTTCACATTTATAAAATAATCTTAAGATTGGCAGACGCAGAGTGAAAAGTATTAAACATTGTTTCTCATTCTTCTTTAAAAAATGGAGCCAGTAAGAAAAAAAAACCTGTCAAGAATCATCTAAAAATGACAGTAATATTTATTTAGTCCACTCTAGCAGGAGTCTTTCTGCCAGCCAATTCATTTCGTATTTCTTTCATTCTTATTTCACAAATATGTAAGGGTTACTTACTTCTAAGCTTGACAATGAGTCATTCAATAGCATAAATAAGTAGCCCTTCAACTTTTTGCTGCGTAATAAAATATAGTGCTTTGTTTCTTAATTCATCTTCTAAATGCAAAAAAGAGATCATTTTAATATCACATTTGTTTATGTACAAAGGCAAAGAAATAAGCAAGATAGATATTTTAAAGCTCTCCAGTCAACTAAAATAAGCAGTCCATCTGAATATCTTCTTTTTATAACTTTTGTCCTAGATAACCTTGCCAGAAGTTCTGATTAATGTTTGCATGAATTACCATGAAATTGCCATTTACTCCAGTGGAGTTTTCATGTACTGATGTGTCCCAGTTACTGCAAAATAGCACTTGTAATTCTGCAGAGATCTCCCTTGTTACATGGCTTTTTTATTACACTCAGCAACCCTTTTCACCCTCTAGGAGATATTTCTCTTGTTTCTCAGCAAATAGTCATGGTGGCTGATTGCACACCAATCAGACAACCCTAGTAGCCTTCATTATTTGAGAGTTTGTTTTTTATTTGTTTTATTTAACAGTTACTGCTTGGATATTTCAGGTCATTAAAATGTCTTGAACAAAAGACTCCCAAAGAGTCTTCAGTGAAGGCACTTATTTTTACTATCATTTCCAGAGGTTTTTGGGCAGAGACATCCAGTGCCTCTGTGTACGTCAGAGTAAGAGTGCTGGCGCGTTCCCCCAGCTGCTGGGGCACCGTGAGGAGATATGTTTTCCTGAGTTGCAAAAAAAGCACTGAAACAACATGACTGTAGGCCCTCAAAGGTCGGCAGAAATTGCCATAATTTACTTCTTATTTGCATTTGAAAGTGTTCTTTTGAATGTCATCCCATAAGGCTTAATGAAGACTGGGTATTATAGACAGTATTCATCAACAGTAAGTCTCCTTTCACTGACACAAAGGTCTGAATTATCGTTCCTCACTAGAGTCCAAACCCAACATAATCTGCTGCATGTCACAGATTTTCAAAATACTATTTCTGCTTTCTGAATATCACATATTTCGCAGTCTTCTGTTCATACCTTTGCAAGAGATCACAGAACACAACCAGCATCCTTCTATTAGAAAAAGACTTCTCTTAGTGAACAGTGTATTGTACAATGGGATCTCCTACTGAGGCAAGATGCTAAATCAACCTTCTCCTTTGTCAGTACCAAATTCTTTCTTGAAAGGGAGAACAAAAAATATTTTAAGAGGAGACTCCCCCACCCCACTACTCCCCTTTGCATTAGCTACAGTGTAACAATGCCAACATGAAGGCCCTGAGGGAAGGCGAATTGAACTGACTAGGAAGCCAGAGCTGGCAAGAATAACTATACTGAGGTTGGGTATCTTTAAAGTGAAAGTCAGAGGCAGGAAAACATCCCTAAAGGGAGCCTGATCAGTCCTTGTTTCTATTCTGTGTATTTTCTGGTAAAATATTAGACATAACCTTGTCCTTTGTTTTTTAAATTCCTGCTTCCTCCTAGCTATTGCTTGCCCCACTTACTCATTTTATCTTGTTTTTATGATAACAGTAAGAGTTGAAATCAGGATCGTGCCTATTTAAGTATTTGTATAGCATCTAGCATAAGTGGTACCGCTGCTGTTTTAATGCTAGAATTTTACACTAATGATAATACCATGCGCTTTAGATAGCATACACTCCCCACAGAAATTACACAAAGGAACACATGTATCACACAGCTTGTAAGCCGTATATTTGCTGAAACTTACATACTTAAGTTCAAAAAAGAAAATACCCAAGTCTGCTCCTGTTGTAAGACAAAGAATAAATTTATCATACATTACTGCTGGTTCATAGCTCTGTAAACACAAGAAACCTCCCTTGCTTATCCATAGGTGAACTTCTTCTCATAGGTTAGTGTTCCCTGCTAAAATATCTTAGTCATTCCCTAGATGTTCCTAAGGAATCATACCTAGTATTAACAAGGTAATAGACACTTTAGGAGGAAAGAGCTGTGACACATGAGAACAACTGTAGATAAAGATCACTGTAGGAAGCGTATTCCTTTTTTCTGACCTAATATTCTCAAACAAGCCTGCCAGGGTGCTTGCACTTCATGGTAACCACGTTGGTATTACTGTGGCCAATTTAGGGAAATTCTGTTTGGGCTGTGGTGGGACCATAACTCAGCATAGCGTACAGATGAAAAATTACTGAAATGCTATTGGAGCACTTTGTTTTTTCAGATTGGGGGCAGGGGGAGGTAGGCAAGAAGAAAATGTTAATGACCAATACCCAAATAAAATTAACAGCAAATTAAGTTACCTGCTCTTTCTGACTAAAGACATTCTGTGCTGTTCATTGTTTATTTTGGTTGTATTCCTTCACAGCTAAGATGTATACCTATCTCTAGTGTGTGCATGCATGTTTATCTAAATACACAGACACACATAAAAGCTCCCTTGAAATGATCAGCTTCTGAACTTCTCCCAAAAGGCACAACCCAGTCCAAATAATAATAATAATAATAATGGAGATACTGACAATTTAGAAGGGAGAGTTGAAAAAAATGCAGTTAAATGCACCTCTAATAAAAATTCAGTTACACAGAAAAATCTCCAAAGAAAATAGGCACTAAATCTATTAGCAGGATTTTCATGTTGTTGTCTCTCTGTGCTTTCTTCAGGGGATGGGAGAGGGAAGAAGTAACAAAAAGAATGGGACTGTTCAACTAATATAAAAACAAAACAGAACATTTTACTAAATTTGTACATTGGCAGTAACGCAAACAACTTCTGACGAGCACTTTGATTTCACTGTGTCAGGCTGCTGTCTTACGTGACAACCTCCTCAGAGGCCTGTTAAAAAGCCTTAGGAACATACACGGCTAGAAGCAAAATGTATATATGAATTGACTCTTTGAATACATTCATAGACACAAACATAGGTCTTTATAAGGTTGTGTATACACACAGTCCACACATAAGGACGTGCCTGTTTCATTAAATGACTGTTCCATTCACACTTAAAAATTTTCCTGGAGCCATTGTCTTCTGGATTTGTCAAAAGGCTTCTTTAAATCCTTTAGACATACAAATCTAGATTATACATGTACATAATTTTTAGAAGATGTACTTTCAATAATCATTTTTATGTCTCATCTTCTAAAATATGTATTTTGCTTTTTAACTACTTTTATTATTTTTAGCTGAAATGCATGTGTGTCGAGTAAAGGATGTTACTTTTTACAGTCTGATTTAACAAGGTAAACCATATTATCAGTTTATATTTAAATTCAAAGCTAATAGAGATAACAGAGCAGTATAGTTATCCCCACATACGTTGTAATAGCAATAAACAGAAAACGATGGATAAGAGTTTCAAGTTGATTGTGTCATTCATTCATTGTTCTTCACTGGACAAGACTAGACAGCTCAAAAGCCTACATTTTCTATCAAAAGTATTTCAAGACTGACTAATTTTCATCCTCACCAGTTTTACTCTTCACTGCTTCCTTTTACAATTTATTAATTTATCAAATATGTGGGATACAAATGGGTCTGTCTATTAATATTATTTAAGAATTCATAAGATGGAGTGTTTTCTATTTAAGCACCAGAAATAAGACAGAAAGGCTTCATAGCCGATATCTATTTACTTTCTAAAAGCTTGGTCTCTTGTACAAAGGGGAAAACGCTAATACAGAAAGAAAGAGGAAGGTCAGAGTCAAACCTCTCTATGAGCTGAGCCTCAAGAGCAGGCTATATACAGAATTTATGCACATAAATCTAAAATACTGATCCTATCTCTTGCTTCTAAGAGGAAATAAAGGTCTAGAAGCACCACAATTTTTGCCATTTCTGTTTCTAAGACCATCTGAAGTTTTGCTTCGTGATTTGCTCAGAACTAACTTAGTCTCAACAAGGTAATAGCTTGGGTTATATCTCATACTCAAATTTAGTTGGTGTCCAGACACCACAGAGACCTGGTCAGAAGCAGTCAGACCCACCTCTCCCTCTGCTACCACCAGATCTTCTCTGCAAGTCCTGCAGCCATAAAAGCACAACACTGTGCCCATACAAAATATGCTTTCTCTCACAGCAACAGCTCACTACAGTTCATTATGGCTTTCCAAGCCATAGCTGGCTTCTGACTTGGTCAGAGCCCCTGGTCCTCTGCTTCTACTGAAGAAACTTAATGCTTGCAGGCACATGGTTTGTAAACACAGCACTGCACCAGACTTCTCTTAGGACACAAAGGAAGTGGCACTCTCTCACTGCAAACCAGGCAGTCACGGCTACTGGATCCAGAAAACCTGAGTTCATTCCTTTCTGGGCTTGATAGGAGTGAAAAACATACCTTCTTCCTCACTTGGCAATGCCCAAATATCAAACTGTAGGTATCACTCAACATCCTTCCTAGATCAGGTACTCTATGTGGCAGAAAAACAAAAAAGATTTACTGGGCAGGGATCACAAGTTTATTAAGCTAGTTAGAGAACCTGGCTTGGAGAGGGAGTCCTGAGTGCATGTGCCAATGTGAATTCCTGCCAGTGCAAAATACCTGAGGCAAAGAAAGATTATTGTTCTGTTTTGTTTTGTTAATTTCCATGCAGCTTTGAAACACCTCGTACATTTCTCGCTTCCCAGATAGTCATGGTTTCGTTAAATTTCAATAAAAACAGAGTGATTTTACACCACTGTACTACTTTCGTAGAATGTATGAGTATACAAATATACGCATACCTCTATATGTGTATGCATACATACATGCACTTACCATTTTTCTTTATACCTCCTGAATGATGCATACATATTTGTAAATTTATATATTCCTAAAAAATGTCAGAGCTATTTTAATAAACTTTTTTCCTGCTTTTAAACTGTAAATTATTTCTGGTCAAAATAACTAATGCTCATTGTTACTTATTTGCTAGTGCCAAGTTTGTTAAGTCACATGGACTAGTCCTTGAAATAATCTAAACTGGACTAACTGCATGGGAGTCTGGAGAACTGGACCGGTATTTTGTCCTTCTTAAGTGGGTTGCTCTTACTATTGTTAAAATATATTTATGTCTTGCAAAGACCATGCACATACATTTTGAAGACTTGCTTCTGCAGAGGCTTTCTGGTTCCAAGCCAGTGACTTCATAATCTTCAGACTAGCAGGTGTGCCAGATAATCTTCAGACTAGCAGGTGTGCCAGTTGTGTTATACACTATATTCTGTAAACATATCCACTTAATCCATTCACTTAATGAAAACTACATTTTGGAGGCTGTATAACTAAAGGTTTGCTTTTTTATTATTATTATTTAAAAATCAGTTAGTATAGGCCAGTCAGAGATGGGCAGAGCAGCTGTCTGTGCTTTAGAGAACTGTTTGTTTCTGAACTGCCAATGGTGTAACATCTCAATGCACTATTTACTACAATCTGCACTAGTTAAGATGATGATTACATTTCTTTTCATGTTTGATTTAATTTAAAACTGATTACCAAAGTTCATTTTTAGGCATCACTTCATGCAATGCTATAAAGTGATTAAATAAACTAATATTAAAATAAGCAATTTTCGTACAAATGATATTTCTAAATACTTTGTGGAACTACTAGAACACTGAGAGAGAGAACCTCCATGTAATTCTAACTCACTGGGAAAAATCAAGCCCTTCATAGTGCCTCAAAGAAAGGTAAATGTTATTTAATGTAAACAAAGTAGGATCAAATTTTTCCTTCAGCAGAACTGTGCTTTCCTACCAAAAGAAAGCAGAGAAGGATGACTGGATATTCTAATTCGTTTTCTCCTGCTCTTAATTTTAAACTTCCTTGAGTTTTGCTTTGCTCTGCTTTGCACAGGGATTTCCTGGCACAGCAGCTAGTCTCCGTTCCTTACACTACAGCAATCTACTCCATTAAGAAGGCATCCCGGCTGTGTGCCAGGCAGTACATGACAGATGGAGGAAGCAGACATGAATTATACACAGAAATTTCAAGTAAGGACACAAGCAGATGATTCCAAGTGAGTCAGTTAGCAGGTCTGAAGGCATCCCTGTCCCTAAGATGCAACCAACAGTGCATCCTGACTCCTTGCAATGACCATCAAAAACACCCTTAAAGCTCTCTACAAATCATTTGGAGTTCTCTACCACCCCCTTAGCTGGCCAGCACTAAAGTTATAGAAACGAGGAAAAGGCAGGCTCCCAGTTCAAAGTTTGAAGCATGCATCAGCCAAAAGACATGAGAACAGCTTTCTACAACGGGTTTCTGAAAGTCAGAGTGGATGACCTATGGTTCAAGTGGCTGCGTTCCACTCCCCACTCTTCTGATCCTGGTGATCCTGACAGGACGTAGGATAGACAGTCTGAGTCGCCAGGCTTTATAACCTGCCATAGCTTGAGGCCCCGAGAAGTGCTCAACCGCAGAAAAATATTCCGGCATGTGAAACTTTCCAAAATGCCAGAACAAAACACATGAAAAAGAAATATCTCACTGCAATTGCTCAAGTCTGTGGAAAATCATTTTACAATACATTGTATAATTATTTGAATATGTTACAAGAAAGCTTAATGACTAATTCAATGACAGCTAATTTTTCTAAATATTCTATTGACCAAAACATTAGTGAAAGTATTCAATCAAGCACAAAAGAAAACTCAACAAATATACACTGTGAAAATCTAGTGGTGAATATCTGTAACTGTTGCTTCAATCTTTTAATCAGCTTGTATGTCACATGAAAAGTTACTTTGGTTTATCTTTTATACTGGTAACAGTTAATTGCCTCAAGCTACAAAGAAGAAAATGGCCTGAATTACTTTGCTCGTAAAGAATGGCATCTGCTCAGAAATTCAGTTTAAATAAAACTACCATTCCCTTTCCTCTATACCCTTTTCAGAAACATAATAATTTATCAAGTAGGTTTCGGTAAAGCGTCTGGACTTCACAAGGAACAGACTTAAGTTTTTGATAGCTCTGAAATCTTGCATACTTCTCTGTCAAGGTTCTGCCCCACACCCAGATGTCTTGCAAAAGCAGTTGATACTGCACTTAAAATTCTCTGGAAGTTTACTTCTTCGCAAAGTATCAAGAAACTTAAGGTCCTTTTATAGGACCCTATAAAAGGTCCTTTTATAACTCTTAATTTTTGCAAATCAAAGTCAATTGAGGACTTAAGAAAATTAACAGAATTTTGAAATATAAAGGAATTCAGCACAATTCTGAGATAGAGGAATCAGAAAATGATAGAAATGTGTAGCTGTACAGTTCTGGAGAAAAAATAAGTTCTTTGGCAATTTCAAAGAATTAGGAAAGCCACTAAGAAAAGAATTCTATCAACAAAACTACTAGCACAAAGATTTCAGAAGTCTGGACGGTTGAAAACAATGATTCAGTTCCCAAATGAGGGTAAACTACTAAAGTCTACTGAAGACTAATCTGTTAACTGTCGAGACTGTATTCCGTATTTCCCTATTAATAAGGATGGTTTAGAGACTTACTAAAAAATGTGTTAGTATTAAGAGACATCATTACTTTAAATGAGCAAACACCATTAATTTTTTTTTCCACATAAAAAGGGAGAAACTTGCACCTGCAAACATACAAGACAGATAAGGGCAAAAAACTTACCTTGTCCTATACTGAAAAAGGAAGAGAAGAAGCTTTTAAATAGATTCATTACAGTAAACTTTGGAATTTGGAGGAGGAAGAGTTTAAAATATTAAATTACACCAAGCTAAACCTAAAAGGTTATACTTGCAGTAGAAAAACACAATAACTTTAGAGTGAAGTTGCTTTTAGAAGTAAATACCTTGTTAAATAGAAATCTGGATTCAACACGTATGTATGACCAACTGAAATATTTGGCAATCTTAAAAAAAGATTCACCAAAAAAATTTAAAAGAGCTGACCAGACACTAATACAGAGTTGAACATCAAATTATACCAAGATTTTCAAAAAATGGATGGTCCAAAGTGTACTTTCAAGTAATACGTACACAATCATATTCCAGGGTACAAGAGCAAACATACTTGATCAAAGATTTTTACATATTTAGTGCTGGCATCAACAGAAATCTGCAAGTTGCTCTGTTATCAACCAGTATTTTTTACAAGTAGTTTAGATACCCAGACTACAGAGGCAGGGGCAAGATAAGCAAGGTAAATTTCAGCAACCAGCCCAATCTAAACTTTATGTTTGTAAAACCAAAGATTATTTTGAATAACTGTTCATGTTTCTGTCCTCACTAAATATCTTATCCTTTCCAAAATGAAAATAAATCAGAGGGACATTTTTATTCTTCTCAGGTGGAAAGTTTTCTCTTCTACCAAAAAAAAATGGAAGCTTCACCACAGGGCAACAGATTTGCAGGAATTACATACAAGCTTCCTTCTTGCATTACTTCCCATTCCATATCCTGCCTTGGTCTTGCAGGGGCTTGCAAACTGCAAGTTCCGACTCTCTCTGGACATCCTCAGTGGAAGAGTGGTAGGTGGAAAAACAGGTGTTTTGCTTCTGTTGCTTTCCTCTAAGCTCATCTCACCTTCTCTCGAAATTTCACCCAGCAACTGGAACATGAGTTTTATGCGTTTGCAGTCACTACTGGCTATACAGTCCAAAAAAGTCAACCTTTGTCCCACTAGGTGTGTTCTTCTGCAGGTCTGCTTCACAATATATTCATATATTGCGAATAGAACACAAATCATGTGTTTGTAATGGCTTTGGAGAGCTTCTGGTACATGCTTGTAGAACACAGTAATAGTATAACTTGGATTTAAAGTGAAGGGTCAGAGAGCTAAGTGGGCTTTCCTAAGCATGGGGCTTGAGACCTATACGCACATGGAAAAATAAGCAATCTGTCAGTTGAGCAGCAGAGGGAAACAAAGAGACAGTTCTCAGTACTGCATTAAACATTAGTAAGTGACAGTCATAGAAGAGGTTTGCTGGGTTATGTGAACTGGTAAGTTTAAATTCATCACATTTAAACTACAAATAATTGAAAGCTTCAGTGCACAGACTGACAGGTAGAAAGGAAAGCATGCAAATGAGAACTATAATTTATTATAAGAAAAAAACCTGGAGCTTACAGTATGCCTTTGCATGATTTTTCTTCATGACTCAATTTGAAAGGTCTAAGAATACAAGTGTGCGACATTTCCTTGCACTATCAGATGCTGGAGTGAAGAAAAAGCTGTCTCCCAGAATATTTAGCTCTCTGGAGCTCATAAACCAATTTTTAAAAGCAAATTTCAAAGTCAAGTGATTCACTTGAGCTCTCACAGTAGGCAAAACAGCAAATATTTCCTATAGGCCTGCCAGAGCTAGTTAAAGTTTATTTTGACTTCAGTTTCACTGTAAACGTCTGTCCTAAGAGAGTACTATCCCTCTAAGTAAGGGAAGTCCTTTCTTTCATGGTCACATACATGAGAGTCAACTGAGGATACATGACAGGGCAGGAGACCTTCCGTACTAAAGCCTGTCAGAGGAAGAAGGATAATCTGCCATTCAAAATTTGAAAGAAGCTTCTTTCCCTCTACTATTTTCTATTGAGTTAAAATTAGTTCATGCAATGTTATTTAGGGAGTACACATTTAGAACAGTTTCTTTTTTACTGAAACGTGTTTAGGAAATACCTTGCTCTTTCTTCACTCCTTTATACAATAAAAGATGACTAGCACTTCTTTCCAAAAGCCAAATGCCTTTTCCCAGCAATGCTCGTCTCAAAATCTTTCATCTACAGAATTTGACATTTTTACAACTGACATGAAGGACTCTGCAGGTCACAATGCGTTATAAGAGGCATAATGAAATATTCTCTCATATGAAAAATTACGCTGATCTGACACGCACATGCCTAGGTATGTCTGTGTATACATATGTACATGTATGTATGTGTATGCACATGTGTGTAGAAGATAATATATGTTCTTCGTAACGCAGAGAGGATTCTGACAAATCTACATGAAGTGGTAATAATACATAGACCTGAAACAGGAGGAGAAATAAGAACTTCCAGTTAACTAGTCTGAATTAAATATAAATATAGTAATTGTTATTACTGCTGGGCTTACGAAAAATCTGGAGTTATCTCTTCTAAAAGAAGAAACCTTAATTTCAGTGCAGATTTTATAGCTCAAAGCCTTTTCTCAGGTAATTTATAAGTGACTTCACTACCTGCAGTCTAAGATTTAAGAAGATCTTAGGTTTCACCTAACAGTCCTTAACCTCTGCATTTCACATACCACTATCCATTTAGTGTTGATTTCAATACTGTTACCACTCTCAATTCAATTTGTTCTGTTGCAGTCTATTCTATCCTGTTTCTTTGCTCTACAGACAAAATGACTGAGAACATAGTAACTGTTGCTCTTAAGACATAAACGCTAGCTAGATCATAAATGTGCTGTAAGACAAAAATTAAGACCAGTTTTTGGCTAACATATTTCTCTTGGGCTGGCATGGCAGATCCTTCCTGGAGTATTCCTAGTTTGGTAAATCAATACCTGATTCACTAAATCTATCCTAAACCCTGACAGCAATAAAGAGAACTCAACAATGGTATCAGAAGTGCCAGGATCTATCAGGTGTTTTAACGGGGATATAAATCTGATACTTCAAATACTTCATCAGAAATGGGCCATGCACTCAATTCTCTTAACCCGGTATCTCTTAATGTCAGAGCTTTTCACAGCCGGACAGTATCTTCAAACAGCTTAACTAAGTCTCCATGAACAGTTCTACATTTGGAACGGCTCAGAATATGGACTTGAATTTTGTGAGTTGGGCCCAAGTATATCTGAAAGAAAGTATCTATATAACCATTAAACGGTGTTTGATTCTGCTTTATAGTGACTAGCTACTGCCTATTAAAGACAAAAGTCTTCCACATTGTGCAGATTCTGATCTCAGTTTTCATCTTTTTCAGTTTGCAGTTGTTTTGCTGAGTTTTGTATTCATAACCTTAGAACAGAAATCGGGATCAAGCCCATTTTATTAACATATGAATTAGAAGTTATTCAAGAAAATTCAGTTTATATTTCAAATTAAAGTCAGAGTATTGCAACCTTTTTTCTTCCTATTCATGTGGTTTTCACATTAAGTAAGTCACTCAGAAACATTTTAGCTGGTTGCAACCCATAGTAAAATGCAGTAACAACACGCTATCCAAAACAGTATCTGCATCATTCACATGATATTATCATCTCAATAAGGGCAAGACAGAAAGGCCTTCTGCAGCAGTATAAAAATATCACAAAGTGGCTACTTAACAACTGTAACAATGCTATATCAAATGTAGTTCTGAAGCTTCAGTTTAACAAAATAAAATTACCCAGCATTTTCTGTCCCTTAACTAGAGACTCTTCAACACACTATTGTTAAAATGTGTATGCGCATGCATACACATGTATGTGTAACACTCCAAAACGAATGAAGATCCATTATAGGTACATCTGAAGTATGCTGTACAATTTCCATTCAAAATTTTATCCCAATAAATCCATATAAATTCATACATGGTAAATTATTTCTACATAGTCTTCTTTTCTAGTATTTGCAACATTTCTATAGATTTCATGACCTAAAACTGTCTTCCTAAATTTAGCCAGAAGAACTGCAAAAGTAAATGATAATGTATGTGTCACAATATTAAACACAAGCATTCTTTTAAGTGCAAATTTTTGGTTGGTGTGCATTCAAACATTAAAAATATGAAAATAAATAACCATGCTGTGACAGGATCTATCTTTCTATCAATCAGAATACGGTATATAATTTTTTCTATATTGTGCAAGACCTATCTGCACTTAGAGAAGACAAATTGGCACAAGATGATTGCAAGCAGAACTGACAACTTCTGCTGACCTCTAAGAATTATGCTACCGTTGAACAGCCAAGCAGTGATAGCTTCTAAAATGCCGCTTGGGGGAGAGTGAGGAGAATGGAGGGGAGAGGGGGAGGGAGCAGAAGGGGAGATGGGGGGGGAGGGGGGAAACGGGAGGGGGAGAGAAAGGCTGGACCAATTCATGCAAGTCCATCTTTCCTTGGGGCACATTGTAAACGGGAAGAAGGTGTGCTGAGGGCCAAGTGATTGTTCTCATGAATCTTATCTGAGCTGTGAGTCATTTAATTTCTCTCCTAATCTTAAACAAGATTTAAGATGGAAGACATGAACTTGTTATGCTGAAGCAACTACAGGTCTTGCAAGGGTACCTTAAATCCACCATTTAGCTGTCACTTACGTTCCCAAGAAAACCAATCAAAAGCCACTTTAACCTCATTTTCTGATATTTTTCACAGTTATTATGTCCTGGTGCTACATCACAGCAAGTAAGATACTCGCAGGCCCAGAAGAGAAGTTCTCAAAGTGAGAACACTCACTGCAGGAGCCCTGTCCTGTAGGTGAGGTCTAAACATGCATCTGACTTATGTAGACTATCCAGTAAAGTGGGAGCAGATGCAGTATATTCTGGCACTCGCTTTCAGTGCAATCCAAACTCAAATCTATATGTTGGATCAGGAGCATTCCTTGTATGCCCTAGCTTGACAGGACCAAATGGCACTGAATTTACCTCACATGAAAAGGTCCTTCAGGAGTTGTAAATTCAAGTAGTCATTCATTTGTCACACCTGGAAGGCTCACCACAACTGATTTTCTCAGAAAGTATCTACAAAATCAGACTTCACAAAAAAGAAACCTTTCAACAGCACTGATAAACCCTTCTTAGAACAAAGGGTGAGTTGTCAGAGTGTTCACCGGGGAAAGTATCTAGAATACAGCTTTGGTTTGTCCGGAAGGCATTGAACGTAACCAAACAGAAGTGATCCAACTGCTAAAATGTATTTACACTGAAAATCCTACTGCCCACATTCCTTGCTATATGTGCAGATAAGACATATTATTTTTGCCCAAATATGCTGTGAGAAACCTATGAAGATATTGTCAAATTTTGTTTTCCTTTTCTTGTCCATCTGAAAGCAAAAGGTGCTAACATTTTGCATTTTTATTCTGGTGCATTTTGAAGGCCAACACTGCTGTTGGCCTTCCCCTCGACATTTTGATTGTAGAAAAGGTGATGTTTTAAAATACTAAAATAAAAAAAACACGTGTCAGCATCTTGAATTTATATCTGCTCACATGAGTGTATTTATCCTCATCTTTAGCACTCTGTGGTAATTCTAATAATGCTAATATATGAACATGCCTGTTCAAATTCACTTGTAATGCATGCCTCAACACAGAGAAATGAAGAAATATTGCAAAATAAGCATATCCCCATCTGGTCCAATAGCTTTCAGTGACAGTGGCTAGTATCAGCTGCCTCAGAGAGACATACTGACAACCCAGAATTCAAACCTAGGCAGCTAGTGGTTTCATTCTCTGCAAACGTATGAAAGACAGACTATTTAATTCAGTCAGGTTTCCAATATACTTCATTTGCTCCTCATGTCTGTGCTAGGAAAAATGACATCTCACACACAAAAAATAAATGAAATAATGACGAATATTAAACAAGCCAGTTCTGATTTATCTCCTCCTTGAAACAGAATTAGAAATATGTTCCTGCCTCTAACCTCTTTATCACTTCCTATACCTCTTCCTTATATACCATACTTTGTTATTCAGGAAGGTACTCCAATGTGAACACTGCAGTCACATGACAAATCAATGAATATCAAATAAAGAATAGTCTGTTCTGAATTTTTTTTTTTTTTTACAATAAATATTACATTTGTTTTCATTGGAAATACCGACTGAATGAATACGTATAATGTCATTTCTTTCAAGCAGCTGGTAAGAAAAGAAGTAGAATGAACTCATATAATGGACTACCTAGTGAAGACAGATATACTATGGACAGAGATAACCTGTGCCAAACATCAGAACCTCAGCTAAAACCATCAAGACACAGTGGCTGCCAAAACTATTCAGAAGGGTACCCCGTTGAAAATGGAAGCTAATTCTAAAACAAAGAAACAATTCAACCCCTGAATTGATACAAGATATAAAATTCCAAGTGATTCCTGCTGGAGACAAGGAGGAGGAAAGTGAGTCAGAAAGGCAAAGGAAGGGATTAGAAAGGACAGTGAGAGAACTAAGGCTCTAGCTCTAGTGACTAGATCAAATTGTAACACAAACAAAGGTGATGACTACCTTGCCACTCAGGCATAGGATAAACGGAACTGAAGCAGCATACAACTCATCAAGTTAGACAGAACAGAGATGCTGAAAGGAACAATATCCAAAGGCTACTTAAGGAACAATATCCAGAGGCTACTTGGCTCTTTAGCAAAATCATTTGACTGGTTCAAAGAACCAATAATTTAGAATTAAGATTTCTGCCAGCTGGCAGAGTTGTTTTAGTAATACTAATTCCCTTTGGCTTGTAAACCACTTCCTAAACTAAATGAATCCCAAAGCAAGATTTAGAGTTTACACTTCATCAATAAGGCTATCTTTCAACACACCTAGGAGAAAATACTAGGTTGTATGACCTCTGTGTAACAGGTTGAAGACGATGTTGAGGAAAGTACAACCTAAGAGGAGATCATGATCAAATGGAAAGACCACTACACACACACACACACACACACACACATATATATATATAATCACACTGTGTAGTGCACAGATTTTTAGTGGAGATTTCAGTCCATCATGTCAGAAAAGGTTTTAAAAATACAGTAAATAATCTTTGTGATCTATTCATACACGGATGCACAGTATTTTTTAGCCTTTGATTAAGAAAATGGGGAATTTAATCAGATGTCACAACAAATAGTTGGTAAATCCAGTGTGCGTGAAACTGGTTACATACTACACATCTCTAATTTTGATTTGAACATGTATAATACAATAAATACAACTAAAACTGCACAAAAAAAACAATTCTGTCAGGCAAGTCTCTCTACTTCAACGTTAAGCAGCTGCAGAAGAAATCTGATAAAAAGATGTCAAAAAATATCCACAGAACTTCAGCTGGAGACATTCAAGAATTCTTTCACAGGGAGAAGAGATGCAGAGTTAATGTGTTTTAAAAAGGTAACATATGAACAGTTTCGTAAGAACTCAATACAGCTAAGAATATAAGAAACCAAGACTGAAACGCAGAAGATCAGAACTAGTCTTTAAGCCAAAACAGCTCCACTTACTCCTGAGAGAGGGATCCCAGGAAACATTCAGAAGCAATTATAATTGTGCCACTCACACAAAGCTCTTAATAGACCACGGCAGTAGTGCGTGGCTTTATTAGAGCTCTCCAGTGCTCTTGCTGCTTTTTTCATCCCAGGCAGAAATCAGTGCACTTGTGGAAGCAAGGATTGTGACTGACTTCCACTACCTTTGTGATACGAATGGACTGCAACTAGGCAGAGAGCAGGAATGAAATATTAAAATTAAGGGGGCAAAATGAGGGGAAAAATATTTCTAGAGGTTTATTAGCCCATCCTCAGCACTAGTTGATGTCTCTTGTTTTTAACCGTAGCAGACATAAAATGGCAGAATTCCATAAGCAAAAAAAGGTCTAGCTCAGCACTTTGACAAAGCAGACACACTGTAAAACATCATTACTTAGATTTTCTAATAGTCTGGCAAGGTTCTCATGCCTTCAGAAAAAGAGAGAGCCATTAAGGGTTTTACAGGCTACCCAGCTCATATATTCCAGAAGCTAAATTAGTTAGATACCAACGTCTTAAAAAGTCACATTATCTAAGAAGGAATAATGAATGAAGCAAAAAATATTCAGAATATCTCAATATAAAATTAAAATCACAGGAAAATCATTTTTTGCAAAAAATACATTATGTGCAAATATGAAAGAAATAGCTGTTCCAAATCCACGAATCATATGTTAGCAGCATTAAAACTGGGTTATCTGGAGTTGAGTGCTGCACTGTCTTCCCAGCCACTTGCTTGAGGCTTATAAACATCACAATCATAAAACTGTGCTTCTAGAGGGAATAGAAACTGCTCCAGGTAACCATGCCTCTCTTAAACCAAAACGTTTCAGACCTTAAAAGTAAATAGGCCACAGTTATCATAAGCTAAAGAAATTAGGATAGGATAAGGCAACGCCAGAAAGGTAACAGCTGCAGCAGTATGAAAATGAAGGGCATCGTATGCGCTCACGTGGAGATTTTCAAGGGCACAGAAGGAAATTTGCAACCTGTAACAAAATTTTGTTTCTGTCCCCCTTGAAGCAGGTACCATATTGCAGAACTGCCAGCACTATCCTGTTTTTCCTTCCTTAGCCATGCATTAAGCCTCCATGAAGTGTTTTCCTACTGCTAACAGTAAAAACAATCTTAGAGAATCCTAAGGATGGCAAACCAGCAGAAGGGAGATTCCAGTTTCAGCAAGACAGGAGAGGAACATGGATTTCCCTAAGGAGTAGCACACTCCGACAGCTTCTCTGAAAAATCTCATCCCGAGTCTGTTCTGCTGCTCACCAGTTACCTGTCCTGTTGCTCAACCATATGTGTTCCCTTTCTCAAAATTTCAATTTAGAGATTCCCTTTCCTACTATTTCAGGAGAATCTTTCTCTGTGTTCAGAGTGAGCAGGATCCCCTCCTGCACTGCAAGAAAGAAGCAAGATTCAGGCAAGATATTAGAGAAAAAAAAGAAGGAGTAAAAATAGAATCATCGACATATTTTACAAGTAAGGATAAAGCAGGGTCTCCTTACAAGTGTCAGGGATATGACTACCCCCTAAGCCACAATCAGCTATGGTTGGAAATCAAGCCTAATTTTATTCAAGTCAGTAGGTCAACAGCTAGTTTAGAAGTGTTATTTATCTGTAAGGATAATTCAGCCCTAATTTGGGTAAGAATTAAAATATTATTTTAATCTGCTTTTAGTATACCAGGAGACTATTAAGAGTATCACAGTTATTCAAGCCATCAGCACTCAAAGTCACTTCTTAAATTCAACCTTTGGTCCCTTTAACTGACGGAACACAATCATCCCCAAGGGCACACTTGCTACGGACATATTAGCTGGGTTTTGAGATTCCAGACAAAGCATGCTTAATGATGCCCAGCCTAGCCAATGTACACCCAACCCTCTGGTATTTTTTCATGGCTTTACTCATAAAACCTTTGCAGAATATAATGCATTTAGAAATATAGTTCAGATATATAACTTCCTGCTTTTAGAAACACTGGTATTACAAGAATTATTCTTTACATGCCTTCTATCACCTCAAAACTTTCAAACTACTGAATGCAGTCTCCACAACAAAGGTTGGGAGGAGCTGAATTATCTTCTACTTGTCTCTGCCAAGGTTGGTACAATAGGAGAACCTGGATTACTTACTCCACAGGGAGAGCTTTGTCCTAAACTACCTCATTAATCAATGACAGTGCATGTTAGATGATCACAAGGGGCCCATATTCCATCAAAGCTTGAGGTCCATTTGTAACTATAACACTAACTTCTAATATAATGACTGGATCTCCCTGCTTTAAGGTCTGTGATTGGTATGGTTTTGTTTTCTAAGGGCAGGGAAGAAGGGTACTTCTGGGTCCTACCAGAGGCCTTTGAGAGTTAATTAGTTGACTTTTATGAACAGCTAGATTCTGATCTAGAGACTGAATCTCTAGACATCATCAGTGAATGCAAAGGGAAATGTTAAATTTCATCAAAGAAAATGGCTACGGCTGGGATAGGGGGAAGGAGACATAGGATCAAAGTTCTTTTTTCCTTACAATGCTTACAGTGTTGCTCACTCTGCTCATGGTCCATTGCCAAAGAATAAAGATAGGTAAAAGCAGAACCTTAAAAAAGCTTAGCTTGAATTCTCAACTGGGTATATTAGCCAAGGCAGAGTGTTACACTCAGGTAACTACACTGTTTTCAGGAGTTGAACTAACACTGTTGTTTCAGATAATTCCACATCCTGCTACATTATGGAATAACATCTGGTCCCATACCTGAATATTCAGAGTAATAAAATCACTTGTGTGCCTAATCTCTGACATACTTGCTGAATTGTGTCCTTATTAATAAGCTTCCCAATTATCATTACCAGTGGGATGTTTGACAGAACACTTGCCACAACTGAAAACAAATATACTTTTCTGTGTTTGCATGCTGCCTTCATCATTGTACACCTGAAGTTTTGGCACACAAAATGAAAAATACAAATGCCTGCATATAAAAATTATTTGTAGAGATGAGCTCTGAGTTCTGAAGTGAGCTGCTTCACTTTCTTCATTCGATCTTATGGCTTCAATTTCCTCACACACAATTGTAAATCAAAAGTAAAACACAGAAGGCAATGGAACAATATTAGAGTAAAAACGAAGCAAGTGAAAGGAGAATTCAGGATCCTCAGTCTGACCTTTACAGCATCATAAGCACTTCTTTTTATATCTCAGGGAAAAAATAGCAGAAGGCATAAGGGATTCAGCCCTGTTCTAATACAACTTGAACTGTGGCATATAAATGCAGTGAGACAAAAAAAAGTTAGGAGATAAAGAATTGAGAATTTTTTTTTCCATGAGCTTCTTGGAAAATATTTAAGAAAACGTGGTTTCTACTGCATATACAAATCTTGACATGTGCACAATAGGCACATAATAGAAAAATTTAAACTTAGAATGTATTTGATGAAAATTTTCACAGATTGTGGTGAGAACCACTTTTCCCTAATATCTACCATTTTTTCCTACCACAGTCAAAAGAAATAAAAGCTTCCGTTCATGCATACAGACCTCGCAAACAATACGGAACTGTAAGAAATGTCTTCCCAAACAGAATCCCCTATTTGTGTATTGTGCTATTTCTTCCAGAATTGGTTCGCTGAAGAGGAGAGATCTTACATATCCATCAACAATTGCTGATAACGTAGGTGGCAAGCAGGCAACGCTTTAGCTTGAGGTGAGCAGAAAAAAATCTCATGATGGAGATAAGAGAAATCTAAAATCACCCTGGCTCTTTTCAATCCGATAGATATAATTTGATACACAGGCAGAAACTTAGCCTTCCATACTAAGGATAAGATACCTAGATAAATAATCATCCTGTTTTCTGTCAGATTTCTCTCACCACTTTGTAAAAACCAAGTATAATTTTCTAAAGACATGTGCAGTAGTTCATTTAGCATTATTTCACTGTGACATCATGAATGACTGACCCTGTTGTTCAATTTATCCCATTATAATTGGTTGCATACTTCATTCTTTCAGCAGTAAGGTTTGTTTCTTCCTCAGTCTTTTTAAAATGAATTCGTCTCCATTATATATGCTTTAGTTGCATCTAACCTTACTTACCTCCACAGCCCTATATTTATGTTTCCAATTCTCACTTCCTATTTTTCTGGAAAACATCTGTATGTCTTTGCTTCACTGACTACCAAGAATCTAGTTTAAAAACCATAAATTCTGGTCCTAGCTGCAGATTCCAGAACAGTAGCCTAAAAATAACTTGAATCTTTAGACAACTGTTTTCTAAAGATAAAGGTGCTATACTATTAAATCTTGATGACTTTAAAAAAAAAAAAAGCATAAACATGAGAAAAGCATTGCTTTAAAATGGGGGGGGGGGGTGGTGAAAGCATGCCTTATTTTATTGGGTTTCCAGGCAGTGATTAATACACAGAGAGAATATATATATACATATATATATATATAAAAATATAAAATATGGAGTATACAGTCTTCCTTCATTCACAGTATGAGATGGGTATGTTTTCCAGATGCAAATTTATATCCATGTTTCAGGAAAAAAAGCAAATCTCTAGGTGTTTCATTATAAAATATTAGCATGCACAGCATGAGCTGACTGGCACTCTGTGGCTCATCTGCAGAATGCTATTCCTTATACAAGCAGAGTATGCTTGGAAAATATGTTTGTACAGAACTATAGTTGAGGGTGATAGTGATGTATATAGTTAAAGTATACAATAGTTATCTCTTGCTTAGAATTTTTGCATTCTCATTTCCCAGGTTATCATCTCCCAGGCTTGGTCTCTCTTTCTGGGGAATTTTTAAGAAAACACCAGGAAAAACTGCTCCGGCTTTTTCAGGAAGCTAAAAACAGGTAACTGTCAACTACAAAAAAAATACTCTCTGTACGATTTTTAAGAGATCTCAGACTTTGGAAAAAACACCTAACACTCCTTGCTGCCCAGTGAAATCACTAAGATTTGGTCCAAATTGGAGCCTCCAGAAATCACCAGCAGAGCTCATTGTCTGATATACTTAGCCCTACCTCTGATGCAGAGGGTTTCCGTATATTAACAATGATTCTAGTCAAAGTTGATCAGGAATTTGCTAATCATCATCTATTAGAAGTTTTTATTAGAAAAGTTATAGTAAAAATCAAAGTTTGACAGCGGTGCCAGTTTCAGTGCACTCAACAGAACAACATTGTAGACCCAGCATGAAATAGCTGATCAACACGTAAAGAGACCACCTCTGCCTTCCATGCTCATCCTTCAGAGCAGGCAGCATCTTAATGACTAAAAATTATATTCCAAAGCTGAAAGTGTGAATCTCAGCATCTGTTACCACACTGAATATCTAAACAACACATTAACTTAACTTTATGGCTTCTTCACTCCTGCGTACATTTCTCATTATTTCACTAGAAAGGATTAAGAACAACATTAGCTTGGCTTTTAAACTAAACAGTAATTATTGTGTACAGATGATAGTCACTCTGTAACAAAATCATTTCTTTTCTCATTTCTTCTGCTATTACGTGGCCCCAGTTTTCCTTTAGGTGTTACATGGGGCTGAGTGTTAGGTTTTACTTTACAAAGAAAGTATTAAAATAACTAAGAAGAACACAGATATTTTATTAATTGCAATAAAGATTGCATTTTTTCTGGAACTCTAAATTAGTGTTGCAGTATCCTGAGATAGTAAATAGAACAGGCCAATGAAAAATTCTTTTCTTCCTCATTTGCCAATAAAGTGAAACAAAAATTCTAACAGATGACATCTAAATTTCACCTAAAATCTTAACACTATAGGGAAAAGAACCTTGCCACTAGGAAGGTGTCTTTCTGCCAGCTAAAAGGTCTAGAATATTTATTTATAGCTTTACTAAAAGCTTTGCTTCTGGCAAAGCTTTTCCAGGTGCCGCTATTCTGATAGACAAACCAAATCAACTTTTGAAAAATAGACTCAGAAACTCTAGTGGCTGGTAGTATGTCACTGGACTGCCTGGAAAGGTGGGGCCCCAGCAACTACAGGATAAGAATGATTTTGTGCTCCATACTTAGCCCCTACAGCGTTGACATGAGCCAAAGCCCCGCACAAGGGCTTCTCCTTGGGGAACTTCATAACTTGCAGTGGCCCAACCATTTTGCACTAATTCCTTCTGTGGACAAGTATTATATTAACCTGTGATCTTAATACTTGTCTGACTTGAGTGACCTTAAGTTTTTCCCAGTCACCTTGTTCTGTGCTAGCTTCTCAGGTATGCTCTCTCTCACCTTCTTCTTCCACTGAGTTATCTTACAAAAATAGTCCTTAAAGTACTCGGCCTTAAATCAGCCTGAAACCACTCCCAAGTAAAGGACTCCTTGAAATAAAGGTTTGTGCTTGCAAAAATAGCTCCCATCTTATTTATAACAGATAAGAAGTAACAAGACACAACTAGAGATAACAGAAAACTGTTGTTTTTCTTCTAATGCCACTTACATAAAATATGCAGCTGCAAAACTCCTTGGAATATTTCACTTCTATATTTAAATACAGTTCAGGTACTGTAGGAACTTGAGATAGATTGAATTTATAATCTTTCTGTGCCCCGATATGTCACAATTTTGAAAAGCATTATAATTTTGTCAGATACTTATAAAATCACTCCTTTCTCTCTAGAACAGAGAGAACTGTTGCAGAGCCCTAAAATGGAGCTCCATATCTAGCAGTAAAAAATAAAATTAATCAATACACATATATTCATCGATAGACTATATTTTTTCTCCTCTAAAAATAAATCTATCTATATAAAATCTGAATATCAGCAAATTTAGTTCAAATAGTTCAGAGGTTTGATGGAAGTCTGCAATTTTGGAATTAGCATCAAATTTCAGCATTGATACTGAAGTTTCTGCTACTGACATTCTTCCTTTGCTTGCTTCTACCAATGACACGATTCTTTTGGAAAGTTTACCACTCATTCGGAATCCGGCTGTATTTAAATTTATATCCTTCTGTCTGAATTTTTGACAGAAGTTTCTGCAGATGTCAAGAGTTACATGATTGTGGAAACATTCATTTTTATATTAGTAAATGTAATATCATTTAATTTGAGCAACCAAACATTGAGACAAGCCTCCCTTGTCACTTTCTATGTCATTCGTCTCAGTTCGCATGTGGTAAAAGCAACGTATGCACCAAGCATGTAGACAACACAAAGGGTAAGACCCTTCGCCAACATAAATAGGCTTCCTTCTCTCATAGCGATAAAATTAAATTGACTTTAATATGAACTGAATCAGATGCCTTGCCAAAAAAGATCTTAAATTTCAATTGCCCAAATTTTCCTATTATCTATATTTCTATATCGCTATATAAAAGGGCTAAGCTGAAAGTTTCTGGTTTTAGATCTTTAAATAACTGCATTATATGTATGCATATAACTTTTCAGACCAATTATTTGGAATATCATAGCTCATAACAAAAGAAATATTTCCTTTTTCAAATGAGCTGAATTCATTATTTATACTCTCAAGCCACAGTCATTACTTCTCAGGGCTAATGAGGCATGGTTTGGGGCAACAAATATTAAGCATATGTTTTGTGCACTGTTATTTTCCTGAAATGTAACAGACCTACACTTCTGTAACTTCTCATTTGCTCTTATGCACCTTCAGCTCTGCCATCTGGGGGGAAGCGAGTTGCTTTAATCAACAAACATTAAGCTATATTTTCGGAAAAAAAACCCTCAGTGAATGGTTTTATGAATAGGCTGTCTGAACTAGCCAGCCGTTATGCAAGCATCTCCTTTTGCCTGGATAAAAACACAAAAAGAATGCTTGTTTACAATTACAGTAAGTCAAGCAACGTTCCAGGCTCTCTCTCCCAAAAATTTGATTGTAAAAGATATGAAACAAATATGTTTGCTTACTGTCCACATTTCATGATACATGCCTACTTAACAATATGTGCCCCAGCTCTCTTATACACCTCATCTTAAGAAAAATAATTTCAGAGAACAGTAACAATTTTGGAAAAAAATTTAATTCCTTTTTCAACTAGTTTTGTTTTATTTTTAACTTTTCATGAAAAGTTATAATGATATTTCTCATTATAAAAAGTAAATATTTTAGGAAAAATTTGTTTTCTCTTAATTCTACGTATCTGAAGAAATTGGTCAAGTTTGCACTCTAAGAGACAAACCTTCAAAAATACTGATGCCAAAAAACATTCCCCAAAACATTTTCCAAATAAACAGGTAGATGTTTTCATTTAAAG
The DNA here is from genome assembly GCF_040807025.1 of Struthio camelus. Lineage (NCBI taxonomy): Eukaryota > Metazoa > Chordata > Aves > Struthioniformes > Struthionidae > Struthio > Struthio camelus. Next base: position 28,576,156 of record NC_090946.1, on the reverse strand, counting down.
CTGACAGTGAAAATTTCAGCCCTGAAGAAGAAAACTGAAAACTTCTCACAGTTGGAAAAGAGACCAAGTTCAAATAACAACAGAACGAAGGCTTACTCTTGACAAACTTGACACAGTGGGGAAATATCAAGTCAGTCACTGTGTTAACTAGAGTCATTTCTACTGCTATATCACAACAATGCAAAGGTTTAGATATGAACTTAACTTTACCCAGATGCCAACTCCATAGATACTAATAGGAAGTTTTGTGTACATAAAAAGAAGCATGCACATGTACAGGGTTAAAGAGAAATCATGTTGTCATGACTTATTTCACTCACTGGATTTTGTAGGGGCACAAGAAGAAAACCACAGGTGCTGAAAATTAGATTGCGCCAAGGGAAATTCTTGAAACAGCAAAGATGATGAATGTAGCAATAACTGCATAAGAAGCCCATAAATAAAAAGCAAAAATAATGTTATAAATGCCTGTGTGAAAAAATGAAAAGTTCCATTTCATTTCAAAATTGAAGCTACATTCAAAGCTTCAACTGTAACTTTTGCCATTACCAGATGGTGATTCGAAATCCGCTTCTCCCCCTCTCAATGGAAAAGGGTTAGAAAGAAAGATTTATATTTCTCTCAAAGTAAGACAAAGCAGGAAAAGAAGATGCTTGCCTTAGAATTATTCATTACGTTAAGGGCCAGTCCCTAAGAGACAGTTGCTAAATTCACATATGCATAACAAATCAACTGCAGAGAATAAACAAACTATAAAATTTGAAGATGAAATTCTATTTGCCTTAAGGCCAATTACAAGTACCCTTCTGCTACCCTACTTTACTGTATTTGTATATTAATGAGAACACTACACTGGTAAGCACTCCACTTGTCTACTCTACTGCACTGTACCCATACATCAATGAAATCACCAGACAAACAGCCTCTGTTGGAGAAATGAGTGTTGAGAATGAAATTAGGGAAAGTATAACTTCTGTCAGTGGAGGAGCTGGCCTGAGATTTTACAATTTATATTTTTTAAAACAAAATTATGATCTTTAATTGACTGATAGTGAAAAATAAGAAGCCTAGTTAGGACCCCTATAAAAGGTTCGGTCTTGAAAGCAGACCATCCACCGTAATAGGCATTCATAAGCATTTAGGACAGTGCTGTATGTAGAGGACAGGGGCAAGGTAGGAAGGTGTGATACAGGTATAAAAATGAAGTTTCCAGGAAACAGAATATAAAGACATTAATGGAAACTACTACTCAAGTTACTTCAAAGCAGAAAGCTGTCAAATTAATGCCAATATTAACATGCAATAGCAGGCAAAAGTGGGCTCCTGGGACATCTGCTGACGTCTTTAGATATAACAGTAAGAATTAATTTAAGCCAGCTACTCCTTCTTACACAGATCCTTCCCACACCTGCTGAGCTGCTCCAGTTTGTCATGTGAAGCAGTGGAAAAGCAGACACACTAGAGGGTTTTTTTTTTTTTTAAAGACAGTATTTAGAAAGTGAAAGCTGGGAGTTATTAGAAAAAGAAAATGGTGATGAGTTAGAAGAAGTAGGGGGGGGGAGGTGAATATTAACCAAGACATTAACAGAAGCTAATAGCAGAGCTGTTATATTTCTGCTCAGTGTCACAGTTGCCTTCATTATCAAACACTAATGATTTTAATTTGACTCTCCCCACATCCAAAAAAATGTTTCCTTATCTGGTGGATATCATTAAGAGGAACTTCACAAATATAAGTGACAAAAACAAGCTTCTTGTTATCTCTGATGTAAGTACCAATTGATACCAGGTTTTAGAAATTAAAAAAATGTGCAAAACTCCTGGTACAAAAATCAGTGTTTCTGGTGAGACTTCAGCTTGTTTAAGGTGAATCCATGGGAAGCTGCCATGAGTAGAAAGGTACCCAGTAGAAATTTTTGTAAAGAAAACTTATAAAGAGCTCAGAAACAAGCCATCTCAGTGTGGAAGAAGATTGAAGAGTATAGAAGAAGGCCAATTTGGTTAAGCAAGGTGCTTTTCACCGAAACACCGGAACATGAAAAGAAAGAGCTGGAAACAAGTGCAGACAATAAAGGAGAAGTACAAAAGCACTGCTTGGATACTTAGGGCCAACAAACTCAAGGAGGCCTAAGCCCAGCTGGAGCTAAAACTATCAACAGACACTAAGCATAACAAAAAGGGAGTCTACAGGTATGCTAGCTGCAAAAGCAAATTTGGGGGAAATGAGTGTTTATTGCTGTATGGAAGAGACAACCTGGTAACAGACAACACATGGAAGGCTGAAATACCTAGTACCTTTTTTGCTTCAGTCTCTGAAGGCCTCCTCCTATACCTCCAGGTGAACCAGCTCATTTTGGGAAGAAAAAGAACCAACAGTGAGAGAGCAACAGGTTAGAGACTCCTTTGAGAAGCTGACTGTATTCAAATCCGTGGGGCTGGATGGGATTCATGCGAGGGGGCTGAAAGAGTTGGCTGAAAAATCACTCTAACTTTACCAAGGGTCACTTTCCTTTGTCAGCTGCTTTCTCAGAAAACATAAGCATCTAATGAAGTCAACCTGTATTAAGATCATGGACAGAAAATGAACCTGGGACCAAGATCCCCAGTCTGCCTTTCAGGAATTATCAAAAAAGATGGGTTCAAAAAAAGAGATACAGCCCTTCTTAAATAAACAGTAAGACAGGCTAGAAGTAGGATAGCTGGTGTAGCAACAGAAATAGTGATGCATAGATCAGATCAGGTGCAGACAACTCATTTCTTTGGCCTTCTATATGCTGTCTGGCATGCGTGGTTAATTCATTCTCCAATACCTGCAAAATGTTACAAATGCGGCCTTCAGTGTGCCATTCAGCAATGGAGAAGATTTAGGATAACTTTTACTAACTTCTGTGCCTTGAAGGCAAGAAAATGTTACTTTTAATGTTGCACAGGAGGAGAAATAGTTCTACATGAGTATTTGAAGGTCAGAAGTTTAGAGTCAGGATGTAGCCAGTAAACCTCGACACCATGTACAGATCACTCATCCATCCCACTGATCCACGTTTCTTTTATTAAACATAAAATATAAACATCTACAACCCAGTTTAATCGTCACTACTCTCACCCTCCTTTATAAATGACAGTTTGATTTTGAACAGGTGTTTATAGTTTTCCGCCAGTTAAACAACATGAGCAATCACACTCACTTGGCTGTGCGTCGCTGTGTAAAACAATAACATGTTAAGCTTTTGCAAAAATAAACATTTGCAAATCATTCACTGAACTTCTTTTTATGCATTTGTTCTCTCAAACATACTGTAACTAAATGTAGCAATGTGAACACAGGAGCTAGTGTTCACACAGCCAGATTCAGCTGCCTTTAGGGCATATTGCATCTGGATTCTGCATGAAGTAGAGCAATTGACCAGCAGCAGTAAGCTTACTAGCCTAAAAATAGAAACACCTTCTGTTCTGTTTCAGGAGCTATCATTATGCTATAACAGACTTTGGTTATGTCTACATAACACTGGCAAGCCAGCACTGACCTCCCTCCTCAAGATGTATTAAGAGCAAGAACTACAGATGCAATGAATTTTCCTATCTAACAAGCAGAGATGAGCAGGACCTGTACTAGCTCTCAAGCTGCTCCCTTTTCTGTGGAAAAAAAAGAACACCTACTTGTGTCTCTACAGTAAGTGGCAAAATGGAGAAAAAGACTTGGTGACACTAGTATCTCAAAGAGAATGGGAAATTTTAGCATCATCCAAGGATAGGATGACAATGAACTAAAATTAGATATGCATCTTTGAGATGGATAAAATTTAGAGCTAATGTCACTCCCCCTAAATGATAGGTCTTATCCCAAGACAGGAAAAAAATAAAATTGTGAAGGTTTCAAAGGTGTGCCGGGGAGGGGAGGATAGGGTCAAGCATAGGAACAATCTCAAGAGCAGGCCTATTTAAACAAAATATTACCTCCACAATAGATTCTGTTAAGACCATGCACATTGAATGCGACCAAACCCTCCTAACTCTATTCAACTCCACAGAAACCTCTGGTGAGTTTATAAAGAACTTTTACTAGCTAAGGAGAGCAAGATTTGCCCCCAATCATCTTTCCCCAGTGAGGAACTCCTCTGAACTTGCATCATGGTTCCGGTGAGGCCACTGTTATTCCTAAGCTCTGTCCAATTTCTTAAGACCCTTAATCACTGGCCAATAAATTTAAAAGTACTTATCCTCATATTGATTCAATACATCTCAGGAGACGGGGAAGCAGTGGGATCTTTTTACAGAAATGATCACCACTGAACAAACTATTGGTCCCCTGATCCTTTATCAGCTATGCTGGAAGTGCAGACCACCTGAATACACACAGAGAACTCAAAAACATGATTTCTTCTATCAAAGTTCTTCAGTGCCTCCAGAGAGTTACTGCTCAGGCTACCAGAAAACAATCTACATATTCAAGGCAAGCTATTAGCACTGGATATATAACAAGACAGCATGAAAAAAATCAAATTGCATTGCTATGTTGTTAAGGCAGCAAAAATTGAATACGTTGTATTAACTTATTCTATTCTAAGAACAGGTTTAACCTATAAAGGCCGAAAAGAAACGAACCAACAGCCCCTGTTTCACTGTAAACTATGCTTGCACTCCATTCCAAAGGGAACGCTACAATAGCTTTTTTTGTTCTGTTAGCAGCAAACCTTGCAAACGCAGACAAGTTTTTTAACTTATCAGTGAAAAAGTCTGTCTCTGTTACCTGTAGTTACAGTAGAAATTACCCAAGCGTGCAGCTAGATATTATCAAGGAGGGGGAATCCTACAGTAAATTATTCATTTTGAAAACTACAGAATTTAACACCATCTAGGGATCTCAAAGTGAAAGGGATAAATACCCTCTTTTCCTCATTTTATGATTAAACTAAAGAATTACTCCTTATGTAATGCAAAATGGAATAGGAAGCATAGGCAGAAGTCACAGTTTTTTTCCAAAGAACACAAGTTTTTATTGCATTTACAGTTAACTTCATAGTTCTACTACTAATCATTGTATTTCACAATACACATGTAAACAGCATATAATTCAGATACCAAACCAGCTTTATATAGGATGGTTCTTTGAAATGAAGCTACTTGATAATTATCTTTCAAATTTATTTCCTTTCCTATCTTAATGAATACAAGTAATATTAATTAAAAAAAAATAAAAACGTTGGGAACTATGTACTCCTCCCGGGAATTCTACGACTGTGAAGCAAGAACAGGAATGGAGTTCAACCACAGAGAAACACACCTGACAGCAGCAAACAACTCCACAGCAGTAGGATGTCATGCTTCCTTAGAGGGTTCATCCCATCACTACCATCACACCATCATTTGGAAAAATGCATGAAAGTGAGACCACTAAAAGCTTTGTCACTGAGGTGGATTAAGATAGTATTATCAACAGAAGACCTGTATCTGAATACTCCTCGGAGCAAATTTAATGTCAGAATAAGTACAATAAAACGTGTATTTCCTTTTTAAGTGCTTCATCTAAATCTCCTTTGATTTTCATGAGCCTAGTGTCAAATAAATTAAGAATAAGATTTTCTGATGACCTCTTAAAAAAATACTTATTTCATATATAGGTATATGCATGTTTTCCTTTAATATTAATAAAGTAATACCATTCATGTTGTTTGGATATACCACTTCTTGCTCTACTCGAACCATATTTTGAGTGGATTGTTGCAGACGTTAAGGATATGTCTGTAACACGTATATGAATAGCTATATATGAATAGCATAGATGTCCTGTCTGACAGCAACTGTAAGCTGCAGATTATAGGTATGCATTTTTCCACCACTGGGTACTCTTTTCTGCATAATCTTACAGCCATGCCTCCACTAAAGAAAAGTTTTACGCTCACAGTGCAGTTGACACTTTTTTAGAAAACGTTCTGGAAGCAATTTCCATGATTATACAATGCCTTGCAGATCATGTCAGAAAGTTAATAAAACGAAGGGTAAGACTCACAATTTGCTGTTTCCCAAATGCGATGACAGAATCAATGGAGCAGCCTTCAGTATTCCAAGACAAGGAGAAGTATGCCACAACTACAAGAGACGTTAGAAAAAAAAGACAGCAACAGCAATCAGTAATTACGGGCAAAGAAAATCCAACCAAAACCATATAAACGGTTAGGTTTTAAAACTAGCTTTCGGCAGATATTAGAAAAAAGTCAAGGAGAGGTCGTACAGAGAAAACTAAAGGCAACCTCTTCCTCCCCAGCAATCCCCATATATGTCTCCCAAACCTGTATATTTGTGATCATAAACAGTTAAAGGACAATCTTGGGACCCACATGCTATTTATTCTTATACCTTTAAGAAGACTTTAGAGAGATGCATTCAAGATAAGACAATTAACATTTATCAAAGAGTGAGAAAAGTTATGGCTGCAGATGCATTCCAAAAGTGAGACCCACAGTGTATCTTCAATAAATAGACAGTGACAGCCTGGCTGTTCATTCAGAGTGTTAATCCCCAGCTCTTGTGCCCTCCTGTACTGCCAGCTCACCACATCTGAAGATTTCTACGGGAGAATGCACAATGAGAGTGGTGGGTGATGCTATAAAAGAAGAAAAGTAAAGGGCGATTACAATAGAAACTGGCATGAAAGACAAGGTGCTAAAGATGAAATACTAAATTAGCCATAACACTGGCAACACAAGTACATACTATATTTTTAACGCAGCAGTCCCTTGACACCAACTACCTTCATTATTATCTTAGCTTTACTAGTCTGTCCTCGAATTGCCTTGTAAACATCTGCTCCAAAAGATCACATTGAGATGAGAGAATACAATCCTGAGTGCTAACTTTCATAAATAAATGGTCTTATACCTCCAGTATTTTAAGAACATGGAACTGATCTGCAGCTACGTTCTATATCATAAGCTTTGACTTTTGATCTCTACCTATTTCAATCTATTCTTTCTTTTTTTTCTCCATTCTGCAGACAACATTCTTACACTGCTGAAATATATTCTTTTTATTTACTTATTCACACTTTCAGTTTTCCTGTGATGTCTGTACATAGAACAACGCATGATCAGCCAATGAAAGGCATTATGAAAACACAGCCATTATTGTTTTATTACGCAACATGAAAAAAAAAGTGTAATGCTTCTACTGTGGCTGCTGTTAACACCTGTCCCACTCCCCCAACTGTTACAATATTTAATTAGCAGTGCTGTAATAGACGGAACTCAACTGCGCAGCCACTGGTTCTCCAGGTTCTGGGACAAGCCTACCGCACCTCAGTCCTCATAGAGAACGTGCCTCTCACTCCTACTGCAGGTTACTGGGAGCCTCTCTTTCAGTCTAGTATTACCAAAATACTAGTAATTCAGATCACTGCAATATCAATCCCTCTTTTTGCTGCCAAGGTGCCAATATGAATATGTTGCTTCAAGTGTATCATTTTAACTAGAGGATAAAACTGACTGAAACCAGCAAAGCATTCAAAACAGATGTTTCTGGACAGCTTCAAAAAGTAACATATCCAGGTTATGACAGATAGCTTACCCCAATGCATTCTGAGTAGCACTGGAAAAAAAAAATTCTGTGCTTTCTATGAGACATTTACTGTCTTTTTATCAATGTTGCTCACAAATTGGCAGGAAATGTAATTCATGGGGGAAAACAAACTTTAAAAACATAACTCCTTGTTACGGCAGCTAACGTGAAATCGAGAGCGTCAGGGGCATCTGCAAAATCTACTAACAACCTCCCTAATGCGTTCAGAAGGGCTCACAAAAAGGATAATGTTGCTGCATTCCCGTATACACCTTTATGGTATGTCTCATCCTTTCTTCAAAGATCACAGTACTCTGGGCTGAGACTTCAAATTCAGGTTAGATCTGCTTGGATACACCAGAAATGATGGATTTACAGAGCTTCTGCTCTGCTTTCCCATACATCACAACACTACCTCCAGCCAGAGGACCACAGTCTACCTTCTTGGTCATTGCCAAGGTAGGTCACAATTCTCACACGCTCCGATCTCCGAAACATAGAGTATCAAACTAGGAATTACTGATGAAAAGGAAGCTTCTGCTGATGTAGAACACAGCAATAAGCATATTATACAATTGTCCTGCTTTCTTTTGTGATAAGCAGTTCATTTAGAGCAGCAACGTATAGTACTTGCTACCATCTTCAACGTCATGAATAACTTGAGAGCTATATATTTTACAGATAAGGTTCTCGCCTCTATACAGTAAGATAACATTGGTTCTCTTTTCTTGGAAACCCTGAACCTGATGGCTAATGCTCTGCTGGATGAGTCACCTCCTTATCTCAGCCAGATCATGAGTCTGGCCAATTTGGTTTGGCTATGCAGTGATGGAGCAAGAACTACAAATGTTAAAGCTGCAGATAAAAATCAAGCTGAAAGGGCCTGTTAACTGTTCAAAGGCCACGGTAAGAGTTCAAACTCATCTTGACTAAGCAAGTGTCCTGAAGAAGAAGGACAAAAACAAAGTATCATGCATAGAATGAACTGATCATCTGTATAAATACGTGACAACATCAGTGAGGCCTGTAAAGTCCTCAGAAAAGAATCTGGAGTTAAACTGAACATGTATGCAGTTAAATTGAACATTTATCAACAAAATGAGGCTGTTACGAAAAGGCAAAACATACCGGGAGAGAAAAAAAAGCAGCACTCTGCATAAGATTCAGAAAGCAGTTTGTTCCTTCTGATAGGCTCTGGAAAGGTATTAGCTGAAATTTTGTATCTGGCTTTGGACAACGATGGAGGGGAAGGGGAAAGGCTGAATATAAAAAGGACCTCTACACAAAACCTCAGACTGTAGACCTAGAATTATTTTTACTTTTTCCTAAAAAATAAGGGTATTACTCCGTGTCTGTAATGGTAAATTTTCTGCTTGAATTAGTTTTCGTGATAATGTGAAATGCTGCAGGATGTAACAGTCCTGTTGAGGGTGTATTAAAGAGAGTCATTTTTGGGGGAGGGGGGGGAACACTTCAGTGGCAGTTCACTGTGATTCATTCCCTAAAGAGGCCGTTGTGAAAGCATATCGAATATCACTCGCTTTTCAAAGACCTACTCAGAACACTGGTGGAACATGCAACAATCTCTTTTCAGTCTTGATTTCATTTTTTTGTTTTTCTTCATGAAGGAATTTGTAAATTTAATCGGGGAAAAGTCAGGTCGGATAAAATTTCATTGATCTGAATGAACCTCATTCTTTGAGTTTCTCAAGATTATAAACTTGTGTACATACACATGTTAAACAGTAGTAACAATGGGAATACTAACGCAACAACAGAAGTATTCACCAATCATTTCTGGAAACAGGGGGAACGTTAAAACTTGTGTTTTTCAGCTCAATATAGTGAAGCACTACTAAGAAAAGGATACTCTTCAGCAAGATACACATCTGAAACTCTGAAATTTACAGAAAAGTAATAGCAATAACAACCTGAAAGTCTCACGAGTACGGGTATGAAACCCCATTCTTTTCTAATCAGTTATACATGAAAACAGGTTTGAAATGGAGCATCTAAATAGGGCATACAAACTGAAAGTCCCAGAAAAAAAACAGCAAAATTCATGCTAAAGGGAAAAAAAAATCTCTTGAATATGTTTCCAAAGGTCAGATGAATGCACTAAATAGGACTAACATAGGATTCGCCTAGCTGGACGGCTGCAGACAGTTGTATGTGCATTCTGCCCAAGTTCAGATGTGCCAGGACATGAGCCAGCTTCAGCATGGAAACAATACAGTCACATTATCATGACTGTGAGATGGATTAAATATACCTACCTCTCAACTGGGCTTAAAGTTGAAAGAATCTTCCTGTGTATTTGACTTCTAAAGATGATTTGTATTGGGAAACATGAAGCAGAAAAGCACATTGCAGCAATATCATTTCATTAAATGGTTAAAGGGGGAAAAAAAAAATCATAAGTCTTTAGAAAATGTAAACTTGCAACTACCATGTTTTTCTCAACCAAAAATAAAAATCCAGGGTTCTTCATCAGCTTCTTTAACCAGCAAACATTCCCCTAACAGTGATTATGTAGCATCACCACTGGTCCAGTGAGGCATATAAAGCATCATGAGTCATATGGCTATCTCTCATAAGCTGTTTAAGATAACATAGATGTAGGCTGAGCTAAATGGAACTAAGTTAAAGCTTCTGCTGACTGAAGATAGGCTTCTCAGGATGGAAGGTCAATGGAACCCATGGTGTTGGGCAATCAACTCAGTTTCAGTGAGGTCAATTGCAGTTCAATTTTACTCTCATTGATGTATTTGTTCTATCTTCCAGAGCGATACAGAGATTTCTCGATTCCTGGCGATGGCTTCAAATGGGAGGCATGTCAGTCTCAATTTTTCCTCAAAAGTAGGGAAATCAACTCTTAATTCTACTACATGATTCAGAAAATTCAGAAGAATAAAAAGGGAAAGATAACTGATTCTAATGGAGAGCCTGAGGAACCCTTATTTTGGCACACAGAAAACAACCTTTCAACAGTGAAAAAGCAGACAACTGTGAAAGAAATTTAAAAGGATTAAGAGAACTAACTAGAAAAAAATACTTAGTATTAAATCAGAGTGTCATCATCGCATTAAATGCCCCCGATTTACTGTGTGACAGATGATTAACTCAGAATTACCATTAATTCCTCCCTAACATGCTAACTACGGGTAGATTATTTTACTTTTTTGTTTAATACGGTTCTTGAACAATACATCTGGCCAACGCTTATAGCCTGTACAGCCCTGTGCAGCAAAGAATAGTAAGAAGCTAGTCCTTGATCCAAAGAGCTAACAGTGTCAAGAAGCAAGTGAGACCTGCAGCCAGGGGAAGTAAATATAACATCAAGCAGAATTAATACTGTAAGGGCAGTATCATATCATATTTCCTAATAACATCTTACTTCTTCCAATAGGGAGGTGGAAGATGGTAATCTGGGTGGAAATAAGGAAGCCAAGCCTAGGGTCCATTTAAAGAAAGGGAATAAGGGAAAAGACAGGAAGGGAAAAAAAGAACAGATAGTTGTGAGATAAAGTAAAGGTGATGAATTTGAGGTAAGACTGGGTCAAATATGATTTTGATGGACTACTACTGACTTTATTTCTACATAAATGAGAAAAATCATTCAGATGCTTGCTTATGTCTTGTGAACTGGGCTGTGGTAGTGAGAATACAGTTATTATTAGAAGATCAGCAAAAGCTCACACACGGTTCAGGAATATCTTTTCTTCAAGAAAAGCATTACTGACCAGCGCACTCAAGTGATATGCCACGCCTTTAATGTTTGTTCAAGGTAAGAAGTGACTCAGCCTACAAATGAGTATAGGGTTTTCCAAACTCTGTAAAAATACACAAATGGGTGAAATATTTAGCTTGTCAACCAGGTGCTGGAGGAAAGGTAAAAGGAACTGATAGTGATAATCCTTTAGAAAAGACTTTACTTTCCAGTATGCTGCACTTTGCTTAGACTGCTCTTCCAGCACTCTGACTGAACTGCAAACGTTCAGTTATACCCTGCAGCTACTTCCACAGAAATAAACAAGGTCAGCCTTCATTGGCAGAAACTTGAAATCATACTAAATGCTTTTGGCATTAGTTACTCGCAATCAACTGTTTGAATACAAACAAAAACTCAGCCCAGCACAAACAGCAACAGCATGGGGAATCTTATCTTGCTCAGAATAGACAGCAGATGTAATACTTTAAAAATGTAAAGGGTTAAAAGTCATAGAGATGCTCTCTCTACAGAATGTAACATACAGAGGATGTTTCCTAAAAGGTCAGGTTGTTTAGACAGGAATGAACTACATCCTATTAGCCTTGTACCATAAACAGTAAACTGCCTCAATTGTAAGCATGAAACATTGAAGCTAGACATAACGTTCCCTCTTCATATGTAACAGATACTGAATACTATTTCTTATAGACTGTTGAGTAGATTATACAGCAAATTACAAAGAATTTCATCTCGGTTTAAAAGTTGTCCCCAAAACAATCACAATTTTCTCTAACATACACTCTTATTTAGAATTATTCATAGAATAAAGTTTGTCAATAATTCTTAGCTAGTAACTTGGCTATAAGTTTTACAGTAACTTTTCAATACCTGAAGTTCACGCTGCCTTCTTCAGGAGGACTGTGCAATCTCTCTCTTGTGCTAACACCATATTTGCTGCACAAATATTTAAGAGTATAAATACGACACTCCCTTACACCAACAACCAGACAGGTGGTACATTAAGAGACCACACAATAGTGGTCCTTATATGTAACATACTATCTAATTCGTAGTTTGCTAGTAGACATATGATCACTACAAAACTAGTACGTGTTTACTGTGAAACGAGGTTTAGGGGAAAAAAGGTAGTATAAAAATAGGCCAAGTAAGTTTCCCAGCTGTCCTGGGTGAATTAGGGTCAAGAACTTCTTGTTGTACGTAAATGATACTGCTAACTGCAATGTTTCTCCTCATCCATCATCCATACTTTGAGGCCTCAGATGAGACAGACCATGGTACTCCACTCACATGACTTTGAGGTGGAACAATCTCACTGAAGCTATAGGATGAGTAGCTTCTCATGTCATTAATCACTTAAGTGTGACACTAATAGGTACAATTCCCCCTACAACGCCCACAAGCAGAGATCATGTTTTTCGTGTATGACACTGCACAAATACAAAAGACTAACCTCGGGACATCCCCAGGGACCAGGAAGTTTCAAATCTACTCTTCAGAAACACTGATTTCACCCATACCTCGCCATCCCACCCATGAATAGGACACAAACCAAGTGCCTTCTTCCCTAAATCATGATTTATTTTTCTAAATAGAAAAGGCTATTAATTTGCTTTTTAGTTTTTAGCCGACGCTGGCTCTGTTTCAAGTTTCCACTGAAAGCCTAAGAAATAAGAACTTATTCTAAAAAATCATGGCAGAATCTTACAAATCACAAGACTATAGGAGCTGAGATTTTACAAAAATTTTCAATATGGCAAGACTTCTTAAAATTTAAGAACTGGCAATCCAGACCCCATGCAATACAGTAAATCTGATTTTCTCTTTTTAGGCTACAGAATCCAGAATGGTGTTTGGAGAAGGTATGGTTAGTGTCAGCAACCCTATCTCAGAACTGCCAAAGCCTTATTTATAAGGATTTACGGAAACTACAGAAAGCAGCAATTAGAAGAATATATCACTGGAAGCTACTGGGTATGGCACTACCTTCCTGCCCTCTAGAAGAGATAAAAAAAAAAATGTTGAAATGAGATGTTTTAATAATTATTAAATTTGAAGAACTAAAGATAAAAAAAGTTTCTGACATCAGCATGGACATCAGTAAGGACAGCTTTATATTTCACTGAAAAAACATTCTTCTCTGGTGCATTTAATTTATATACAGGCACTGTGAACTCGCAGCTCTCCCTAACATGCATCTAAATGCATGAACTCATTTACATTAAATTAGCCTGATTGACACCTTCAGAAAATTCATACTGGAAGTTTATCATTGTTACTTTATCTATTTTGTCAAATCTTCAAAAACACTTTGGTTCAAAGAGCAACAAAGAGGTTGGCTAAGGATTTGTTACTGTTGTTTCTTCTACTGAATCAGACTTCCTATTCTGTGATTATGATCCAAATATTTACAATAACTATGTTTATTTAAGGAATTTTGACATGTATTCATTTTAACTCAAAATGAATTGGAAAAAACCCCAAGTGAGAAAATATGTGAGAAAATAATTCAATTATTATAGGCATTATTATATTATTATAGGTATTACTATTACTATTATTATTATAGGTAACACAGGATTGTAAATGTTTTGAAATGAAAGCAATTCAGAAGGCATCCAATAAAACTATTTCCTTCTGAAAATGTTCATATGGATTTTTTGACATTCCTAAAATCTCTCAGGTTTTTCTCTTAAACTAATGTGTTGGTGCAATTATCATATTTTATAAAGCCACATTACATTAATGTAATTCTGTCATTGGACACTTCAGTGGACTTCAAAATATCTAGAAATATAAGCGTTAATGCTAAAAAGGTGTTCGTGAAATTACAAAACCTCATGCTTCAGAATTTAAATTCAGTTCTCGTTAGGGTTAAGATGAGACTTTAATGGAAGGCAAAATCTTTTCCTTTATCCTTTGAAGCATCTGATGTTGGACACCGATACAGAACAGACACAGGACTTACTGGACATTGAATTTGACTCAGTACAGAAGACTGCAGAATCCCCACATAACACAGCTTGCAATCTGTCTCAAACAGAGGTGGAGAGAAGAGATTGTCACTCCTCTAGTCACAACCCTTCTCAATGCACCAGGCAAGGGAAAGAAGTGCTGGCTACCTGTCCTCCTTCACGTTGATTGGGATCTTTCCTCTTAAACAAAATGCAGAGGGAATACAGTCTAATCTCCTCCTCCCTGCTTGTCTCTGTAATGGCCTTCCATTTACACTGGCACAGATTCTTCCCATAGAGATTTATAAACAGTTTCCTTTAACAGTACTGCTAGAGCTAGTGTTTTACCAGCCAAGAGAAGTATGGTCCTGAACTCCACACAATAACCAGCAGCACCTCATGCATGTATCTGGTTTTGCATATCTATCTCTCCTTCCAATCAAGTCAGAATATCACCTTGAAAGAATTTCCTTTTTTTCAGTAAAAAGTTTAAGTATCCCACGGAGGTCTCAGCATTTGTAAGTTAGCTGGGGTACTCTACTACGGATGTTTCTCCTGCTATCCCCAGCCTTAATGTTAAGGCATTAAATATAATATCCCAGTCACACATGCTTTGTTTTGACTTAGTACAAACAGTATGCTGCATTTTTAAAAATAAGAATTTTTTGCTCTTCTCATTTACAGCAGCATAAAGGTATAAATTGCTTTTCTTATGAGAGTTCAGCAGATTCACCAAACTACTTGTCACTGAACTTTTTTTTTTTTCTTTTAAAAAAAGCATCTATGATGGGGGAAAAAACAACAAAAAAAGAGGCATTTAAATAAGCTTCTACCATATTAATTCAGAAAAAATGGAACAGTTCTTCAAGAATACACTTTGAGGAGCTACATCTTGTAGGTATCAGCCTCACTGTGCCCTCAGCTGAATGCACAGTAACCTTTTACTCCTATAACATTCCACAGACAAGAAATACAAATTCAAGGTATATTTCCTACAAGCTTTACAAACTCCTAAAACACTATCCTCTCTTGATCAATTTTATGAATGGTAATTTATCTTCTTCACATTCTCTGTCAGCCTTCCTTGCTGCAGTCATACAGCAGCTTGTCAGATTCATCACAAATAGATGAAAAAACGTTGAATCCAAAGTACTTGCCACCTATGGAGACAGACAGAATGCAAGGAGCAGGCACTTGACCTATTTTTTCCTGAAGCTGTGTTGCAGAGCCCTTAAAAATACCAAGTCATACCCATCCTTCTGCTCCCATTCTTTTGAAGAAATTGCACTTCTATTATGCATTCAAAAATTCAGCTTTTTTTTGTAATGGACTAAACTAAATGGGGTATCAAAACTTTTCCAAAACTTTACAGTATATTGTGCCATTTAAACTGGCTGTACTCATGGCACTATGCACCACATTTAACTAGCAGGAAAACTAAGAAAGATCACACAGAACTAATTAGCTTTAAACTGCTTTCAGGGGTGTGGTAGCTCCCTTCTCAATATTTTAAAAATTTAATCCATTTCTGCAAAGGAACAGTAACAAAACCAATGAATGAATGAACCTGTTGGTAACAATTAAAAATATATAGACAAGAAATCTCCTAGCCATAAAACTAAAATGCTTCAGGCCCTGTAAGGCCTCCCTAGTATACTGCAGCTATATCTGCTCACAGCATCCAAGAATTATTTTCCATTGTCATTTTATGTTAGTTTGTGGTGACGTGCAAAATGCTAGGACAAGCATTGCCACAGGAACTGACTGTCTAGGTAGTAACTGTGAGCTACTTTCAATTGCCTCAGTATACTCCATGGACAGACTACAAGGAATCCAATTCTTCTTTTTATTGTTTGGTACATATGTATATACCCGCTTCTCAATCAGCAACAAATTCTTTCCAACGGATGGATGAGATTTATTAAGCGTGAAACTGTCATCTATCACAACCTCCTATCTGTATTTCCTGAGATAACCAAGGTTTTGTACATTTAAAAGCATTAACTTTAGCGATATTAAACAGACACTGACCTAGCTGACCAGTAAATTCTTATCCCTGAAAGTTACCATATAGAACACTATTACTAAGAATACTTTCAAAAGCAACTTTATTCTCTCATGAAATCTCAAGAGATAACATGAATAAACATCAGGTAAGATGATTTATCTTAGCTTACAGTGCAAAATGTGGCTTTTCTGAATGATCTGGTGTCCTAAATACTGTGTGGCATAGCACGGTTAACAGTAAAAGCACCTTTCTTCATTCTCTTCTCCTGTAAAATGATACCTCCTTACAACTGAAGGGTGCACCACATGTATATTTGTAAAACACTTGTAGATTACCACATGGAAGTAGTTGTACAGCTGCAGAATACTACCAATATTGCTTTCCACTGTTTCCCCTAAATACAGTTACTTTAATTGCAAAGGATAGTCAAAAACAATAGAAATTGTTCATAAAGAGAAACTTCAGTATCACAATTGAAAAATATTTCTCTTCCTTAGAAACCATTCTCTGTATCAGCAATCTGCTAAGTGCTGCAAATAGCAATGAAGCTTTAGGCAGCTGTGTAGAACTCAGTAACTGAAGTTATAATAATTCTGGGAAACATGAGTTTGTTTTTATGAATGTTATATTTAGGTACGGAGGAGAGGTGGAGAATTTCAAGGGTTTAAGGCTTAAAGATGAGAGGCTAGGCAGTAAGCTGGGCAGTTAACATTAACGACAGCTTTCTGGAAGTAATTTGAGAAAAAGGTTATTCCGTCTTCCAGTTTACTCAGAACTTGCTGTTGTCTGTTTCACGCTACAAGAGACAGTTTAAGGACTTTTGTTTGGAAGTACACAGGACTTTTGTTTGGAAGTACAGTATATGTTTACTAAAAATTATGTTTGGAACCAATTCAAGCTTTTGCTTGAATGAGCCATGGGCACCATATGTATTTTTGTTACAGCCAGCCTCCACTTTTAGTGAGTCATTCACAAGAAAGAAAAATGATTTCACTATAGCTATGAAAGCTGACTACTTTTTGCATGTGCTGGGACGACCGCGGTTTCCCATCACTGATGGGTTACTGAAATCCTGCCTGTACCAGTGACTTCGCAAGACCTTCATTCAAGCAGAAAGACCAAGCTGGTGAGAAAAAGGACAGTGATGCAGTGCCGCTGAAGACTCTACACCTTTACAGCACAGCCTGAATGGGAGATTTTAGCTGCCTAGATGCAGGAGAATAATTTGATTCAGTATGATTTTGTACCATCATTTATTCAGATAATTCCTGAAGAGAGACTATACGTTGCAGCTGCCCCCTTGCTCTCTAACTGCAAGAGGGAGCGAGACCGTAGAAACAATTTTGTGGGATTCCCAAGGGATACTTCTTACACTACTGTAGATCTTGCTGGCTCAGACTGATGCAAACCCCTATGACTTTGAACATATGCAGGGGAAACAGGCCCTTTGCATGCAAATTATACCATGTTTTCCCTGTTGTAAAGACAGAATAAGAGCAAATTGGCAGGTGCAAAAGATGCAGAAACCCTACAGGATTGAGCCTTTGCTGTTTGTAATCTCGTAATAAACTTCCGTTCAGTGTCAGACGTCCTACGAAAGCAACTATCGTTACTAGAAACCCTTTGAGATATCGTTAATGCAAGTCTCTGGAGGTGATTTCTACTATCAAAACAAACCTATGCCAATACAGCTCTTTGGAGGACCCATTACCCTATCAAGATGAAACAAAGTCAAATGATGCTAGTACAAGGTTGTGGAGTCCATGGTACAACGTCACAATGGAGTTACATCTGAGTGAGTTATCCTGCCACTTTAAAAAAAAAAAAAAAAAAGCTGCAATTATTTGGGGTATTTTAGATATGTTTTCTCAGTCTTTCTGGATTATCAGCCTTTGGTCTCAATCTTAGTGGCCTCAGCCTGAAACAAAAAAGCGAGCACCTTCTCCTATCCTCCTATGTTTTAAATTGTTTCTAACTTATCTTTTTTTTTTTTTTTTTCTTCATTCAGCTGTTCTTAGAGTCTATAGGCATTGTTGCAATGCAAGAAGTATTTTATGGTCATCTTACTCTGGCTGTTAAAAGTGGGGGCTCGGATATAATCAGCATTTTATTATTATTATTTAAAAGAAAGAAAGCTTTCTAAAAAGTATAGCCTGTACATACGGAGTTGATGCAAGTGGTTTGTGCAGACAACAATTAGTCTGTTCCTCTAGATTTATGTATTAAATTACCAAATGTGCATCATAAGTCTTGTTCTCCGGGAAAACTGATTTGCAAAAAAGGTCAAATGAAGAGTCTACTTACAACATATTCAAAGATAATTGACAATACAACAAAAACTTTTTTCAGATAGAAGCGAAAAGAAGTCATATTTAAATAGGCCAACATTAAATATCTTTTTTTGCCATATAGGATCTCTTAGTCATCATGTTTTCTAGCACCAAGGTTTCAGAACAGCATGCCCATGCTGGAAAAGATAATTATAAGGTGCCTGGATTTATTGCCAGATAAATTCAGAAGAACGCATATAACAGCCAGTCACCTAGGTTTCTCTGGGAAAACAGAATATCTATAAATTAATATTTAGCTCTTACTGAAGGATAATGACAACACCAGACTTGTTCAGCAGACACTGGGTTAAAATTCTGTTTGGTTTTCCTTAAAAAACAGGCTAAATTGTAAGTTCTGACTGCCTCTGAAACCCAAAGGAATAGAGCAATATATAGTTTTATTTTTCCCCCTCACGAGCAAAATTTGAACAGTAACATCTAGCATTTTAAATGTGGATTAATAAGCGTGAAGCATTCTACTTTTAAGTCACACTTTAAAGGCCCATCATTAGTTTTGATTTATGATTGGAAAAAGGTACATTTTCCAATTTAAGAGGGAAAAAGCTAAAGCCTCCAGATGAAATCCAGCTGAAGTGTTAACTCTTTGTACATACACAAACAAATCCCTGACAATTTAGGCCCAGGTGAACATGGGTCTGATAGATTTAGAATGAATTTCATATCTGGTACAAAAACTGAGACCATAAAGAAAGATTCCTAGAACCTCTGCATACTGTCTTTCATTCCTGACATCAATAACAGCATACAATCCCTTTCAGATGTCTTCTCTATTTAATATTCTAGGTTCACATGCATACTCTCTCATGGATTCAAGCCAGAGGGCAATCAATAATTAAAAAGGCTTTGAGATGGGGGAAGAACCTGAATTCTGTACTTGGTGCCAGTTGCTAACACATTGCAAAGGCTGTAGGGGAAAAGTTTTCCACAAAATCAATAACCTTGCCTCAGGAAGAACTAAACAGGGCATTGGTCAGCTGTTGTTTACCAAGGGAGTCACCAGAAATATAGGAAGCCTTAATTAAAAGCAGAATAGACTCCCAAAGCCCAGCACTGGAGTAGTGCAGGACCACAATGCAGGAATTTAACCTGCACAGCAGCCATCTGTCTCAGAAGTATAGATTACTTTTTTCAAAGTATTTACTGTTTCTCATTCAGTTGAACATTAGCTCCTAAGCTTAACGTCGATCTTCTTTTGGTCTTCCAGATTTGTTCTGCATTTCAATTGTTGCTATTGAATGTGCAGTGGTTATATCTATATAAGGAAGTAATGAGGACCAATAAAAACAGATCTGCAGAAGGAAGCAGTTGGTCTTGAGGACCCAGTGTCCACACTCCACACGTTTTAAAGGAGTTTACTTCAATAGGCTTTGGTCTTGTTACCCACATGAACGACCATTTGCAGCTAGGGTGCTTAAATATGTTCTTGAGTGCGTTTTCCAGTTTAGTTCTATGCGAGAGCTGAAAACACTACACAATGTGAACCAAAGCTCTGGAAGTAGCAAAAACAATGAGATTTAATTCGAAAGCACACTCTTGATCCAAAACCCCCCAATATAGACAGATCTTACAGACAAATAACCATTTTGTAAGTTGTTGGGAATTTTACATAAATAGAAGTAGACTCATCTGATGCTTGTACAGACGAAGCTGATAGGAGACTTGGCAAGCAGTACTTTTTGAAGATAGAGAACAGCAGTTAGATCATAGCGTTGGAGACATCATCTATAACGTTTCAACTTGTCCTGACTCAAAGCACAATGTGGCTAACTTGCTCTGCGCAAATGACAATTGCTCTATCTGCCGTGCCTAAGATACGTTGGATGACATTAATAAGACATTGCCAATGCTGAAATCATTGACGCTCCACTTACTGAACGGTTTCTGGAAAGGACAAAAAGCTGTTCGCTAATACACTGGCAAAAACAAGATAAACATAACATTCATCTTTCCTCATGGAAAACTCTTCACAAGTTGCTTGCTATTTTCCAACCACAGAAGATTATCATACAAGCTCTAAAGGGAAAACCAAACCTTCTAAGCAAGAAGGATGATATTTTAATATTTCCCTGGAACAAATGAAATCCTGTTGAATGTAAACCCCGAAGGACTGCCATATCAGAACGAGGCAACAGTCCACCCAGTCTGCTACTCTGCTTCCAAAAAAGGCCAATAGCAGCTTTGGAGGATAGCATAAGCTCCTCATAATGGAGCAATTCTATGAAGTCTGAAGGAGGATTTTTTTTTTTTCCCTGATTGCAGCTTGTACCATAAAGTCCAAATGTAGCAATTACAGGACAGCTCTGTTCTTTATTTCATTTAACGTAAGCACCAATACTATTATTATCCTGCAACGTGATCATGTCCCACAAACCTGAGGAGAAGGGATGAGTCACTATTTGCAAGAGATATCTCCGAAGAATGAGAAATACTGCAGGAAGTTGTCTTGCCATTCAGGATTTTGTTCTCTTCATTCTCCACTAATCTGCTTGCCTGCAGAACTGTGAAACTTAAAATTTCCCTTATTCTTCCCAACTTCCTAACCTTCTTCCTCAGTTTCCATTTAGGGTCAAATTCATTTACATTCAGGAATAAGTGCTGTTTCCTGTGGGTAATGCTATTAGCTTAATTGCAATCACTCATGTAAGTGCTATCAAATGTGATGAGTAATTACAACACGAACGAATGCATCAAGTTTTTCACAGGAGTGTAGACATTCTATTAAAGAATTGTGACTTTCAAATTCTTGGAAATAACAACTATGTTGCAAAAGCTTTTCTAAAGATCTTTTCTAGCATTTATAACCGTATTTGAATCTGCTTACCAACGACAGCTAAACTTCTGTGTTTTGTGCACACACATGCACACATGTGGTTGCAAGTGAATAAATAAACCTACTACATGCAGCAGGTTATTTGAAAGTCAAGTCCTTCATGTGATTTATTCTTCCTCTGATGTGGAATAGCTCTCTTCAACAGCACCTTTTCAGTGCTGCAGTGTTTCTCGTTCTTCAGAGATATCTGTTGCTAATATTGATTTATCCCTTCTCAATATTGGCATTTCTTCTGGGACTGCTCACTCTTGTTATTCACTAGTGCCATTCCTGATAGCAGGTCTTGTGATGTGGATAGAGTCCCATTAGAAACTGGATCGAGTCCATCAGCTAGTTTCACAGGCATTGTTTAGCTGTCAGATGGCCATCAGCAACCTGGACGAGTCTCATGTCCAGTGAAAGGCTCCCGGTTACATTTCCAGTCCCGTCACCTTACAAACTTTCCACTGCCTTACTCTACAACATGTGAGACATTTCTGACAATTTTGTGCAAGAAAACTCTGGATTTACATCATGACTGCATACAGAATGGATACACAGAACCTCTTGAGTGCTCTCCCGAGACTGCTATTCTCAATAGGTAAAATGTTAGGGGGGTTCTAGCTTTAAAATAAAATCATCAATTATTTTTACATACACTTCTTTAACCTTAACTTTAAAGAAGTAATAGGTTTTCCTGATAAAAACAGGTAAAGAGTTGTACTGCTATTCATCTACCTGGTCATCAGTGTGTTAGTACAGCGTTATTTTTTCATAGCCCTACTGCTTTTGCTAGGGCTTTTTGCACCACTTAATCTTCCTTTATGCTTTTTCTGCTCCTCTTTCTATGCTCTACATCTTCTTCCTCCTCTTTTTCCTGTTCTGTTCCATTTTCAGTGCTCCTCCTTTCTTTAATTCATTCATTCACTGAAATCCTGAGTTAGTAGGAGTTTTTCCTACTAATTGATTCCAAAAAGCTTTTGGAACTTTTCCTCTCTCTTCTAGTGCCCTCATCTTTTTTTCTTGCAGCACTTTTTAGCACTCAAATGTGATGGCCAGCAATCATGTCCCTGGACCGAATAAAGTTAAGCAGTCTCTGTAGACCAAAATAAACCACGTACAGCAACGTATCTGCTGATCAGTGTAAGCCCACAAGAAGTGAGAAGCATTCAGTAATATGGATCAAGACTTCATTAACATTGTCACATTCTTTTTCCTAACCTTAACACCCATATGACCTTGCATGTCATACTGACACCCTCAATCTCTTTTCTCCAATATTTTTTTAGCATCAGTCCAACATTCTGAGCAACTCAGGTAAAACATTTAGGCAGCCATCTTAATACTATTACAAGATTTTGGAATGAAGTTTACAACTTTCTTATAATATTCCAATTCTTAACTCAGTGAAGGCAACGCTGTGAAACACAGTTAAAAGCAACTTCCTCAGCATTCGCTGAAATTCAGTAGGAAACGTAAGGTCTATAGCCACCAGTACTTTGCCTGAATTAGAATGTAAAATAGCTGTATTTATTCTCTACAAATTAAGCAGTATAGTGTTTTCTTCTGAGGGCCTGCAGGGATTAGACCAATATTGCCTGCTTTTAATTGTGTCTAAAAATACGTATTTGCTTACTCAGTCAGCTTCTACATTTATTTCCCTAAATGTATAAAACGGCTGTGGTGCTGCAATACAACATTGTGGGACTATGCTGTGTCTTAGGGTGAATTAATCAAATTACAAAGGCACTGCAATCAGACAGAGACTAAGCTAAGTCACTCCAGGCAGGGAAGTTTCAGGGGAAAGTAGTCTGACAAAACATACATTTTAATAGGCTATATTTAAGAAACAAGACTGAATCTTGTTTTGTATTTCCACAATTTAAAATCTGTTCCTGTTAGGGATTTTGGCTGCATACAATCATTCTGTTCTCTTAGCACCTGATCCAGACAGGAATACACAGATTGTTCTGCTACCAGATACCTCAAACTCTTAAGAGAGAAAGCAATTTTTATACCTCCATAATGGCTTTTACTTCTCTTATCTTTCAATTTGACAGCATGAGGTGTAGAAAAATGTAGGACAAAGCAAACATTCCTTGTGCAAAAAGTTTCTCATTAAGTAAAAAGGATCTCTTTCTGGCATTAATAAGCATATCTAACCCATATATCATGAATCTACATCTCCAGTGCAAATTAACAGTCCAAGTAAACTAGTAAGAAATACTATGATGAAAATAAAATCTCAGTATAAAATGAAGGGGCAATCACTACTTAGGAAAGAGAGGTGAGAGCAGATACGCACTCCTTCAGTAGTTCCTATTCTACAAGCACTAGGTTAAGCGCTGAGTATACCAATTACTCATTTACTGCATTCTGCTGCAGAACTGAAAAATAAAATATTTTGCTAAAATTAGAATATACTATACTCCAAGATCTTACTTATGTATGTATTCAATTGAGAAAGCCACTATACTCATAGCACATTTCCATACCCTAATCAGTCACTAGTTAGAGCGTAAATCTTCCCTTTTTTTTTTTTTAAATTACTTTCACTCTTTTTACAAATTACTGGTATCCTGAGGTCTACATATATCTGTCAAAGACATTAATTTTTAGACTGTCACATATGTTGCCTCAACTCTATCACCTAGCCTGTATTTACATAAATATGTATTTTTCTAAATTTCATCTAGCTGGATCCGCTGTGTATTTTGCTGGATTTTTTTAGGGGGTTAAGTAGGCCTGATTTTTATCATTATTACATCAGCTAGTTAGTTAAATCATATTAAGACAGGCTTAAAAAATTCATCATGCAATTTAACTGCATAATGACTTTACTTAAAACTATGATGCCATGTAACTGACCGCATTTCCATGATGTGAGACAGTTACATAGCAGTGGTTTAAATTAGCACTAGATCAAGTATTACAGTGCTATTCAAGTAACACTGAACCAGCTTAAAAAAGAAAATAAACAAAAGGCAGGCATAGAGGAATTGCATTAAAGCATATTTAGGCTTTAATGGCTAAGGCCCAGTTGGAATTAAATCTGGCAAGGGATGTCAAGGACAACAAGAAGGCCTTCTTCAAATACATCAATAGCAAAAGGAAGACTAGGGAAAACGTGGGCCCGCTGCTGAAAGGGGCGGGTGCCCTGGTGACAAAGGATACAGAGAAGGCAGAGTTATTGAATGCCTTCTTTGCTTCCGTCTTCACTGCTAAGGCCAGTCCTGAGGAATTCCAGACCTTGGGGACAGGAGAGGAAGGCTGGAGAAAGAAAGACTCTCCCTTGGTTGAGGAGGATCAGGTTAAAGATCTTTTGTCCAAACTGGACATCCATAAATCCATGGGCCCCGATGGGATGCACCCACGAGTGCTGAGGGAGCTGGCGGATGTTATCGCTAGGCCACTCGCCATCATCTTTGAAAGGTCCTGGAGATCAGGAGAGGTGCCCGAGGACTGGAAGAAAGCCAATGTCACGCCCGTCTTCCAAAAGGGCAAGAAGGAGGAGCCAGGGAACTACAGGCCTGTCAGCCTGCCCTCCATCCCTGGAAAGGTGATGGAACAGCTCCTCCTGAAGGTCCTCACTAAGCATCTGGAGGGCAAGAAGGTGATCAGGAGTAGTCAGCATGGATTCACCAAAGGGAAATCATGCTTGACCAATCTGATAGCCTTCTATGACGGAATGACTGGCTGGGTAGAGGAGGGGAGAGCGGTGGATGTTGTCCACCTGGACTTCAGCAAGGCTTTGGACACTGTCTCCTGTAACATCCTCATAGGCACAATCAGGAAGTGTGGGTTGGATAAGTGGACAGTGAGGTGGATTGAGAACTGGATGGATGGCCGAGCTCCGAGGGTTGTGGTCAGTGGTGTAGAGTCTAGTTGGAGGCCTGTGGCTAGTGGTGTCCCCCAGGGGTCAGTCCTGGGTCCAGTCTTGTTCAATGTATTCATCAATGACCTGGAGGAAGGGACAGAGTGCACCCTCAGCAAGTTTGCTGATGATACTAAACTAGGAGGAGTGGCTGACACACCAGAAGACTGTGCTACCATTCAGAGGGACCTGGACAGGCTGGAGAGCTGGGCGGAGAGGAACCTCATGAAGTTCAACAAAGCGCAACTGCAGGGTCCTGCACCTAGGCAGGAATAATCCCAGGCACCAGTACAGGCTGGGGGCTGACCTGCTGGAAAGCAGCTCTGCTGAGAAGGACCTGGGAGTGCTGGTGGACAACAAGTTAAACATGAGCCAGCAGTGTGCCCTTGAGGCCAAGAAGGCCAATGGTCTCCTGGGGTACATTAGGCTGTTGCCAGCTCGTCGAGGGAGGTGATCCTGCCCAGGGTGACTCAGCCCTGGGGAGGCCTCACCTGGAGTGCTGGGTCCAGTTCTGGGCTCCCCAGGACAAGAGAGACATGGCACTCCTGGAGAGAGTCCAGCGGAGGGCTACCAAGATGATTAGAGGGCTGGAGCACCTCTCCTAGGAAGAAAGACTGCGAGAGCTGGGCCTGTTCAGCCTGGAGAAGAGAAGATGGAGAGGCGATCTCATCAACGTGTACAAGTATCTGAAGGGGGAGTGTCAAGAGGATGGGGCCAGCCTCTTCTCCGTGGTGCCCAGCAACAGGACAAGAGGCAACGGGCACAAACTGAACCACAGGAAGTTCCATCTGAAGCTGAGGAAAAACTTCTTCACTGGGAGGGTGACAGAGCATTGGAACAGGTTGCCCAGAGAGGTAATGGAGTCTCCTTCCTTGGAGATATTCAAAACCCGTCTGGATGTGATCCTGGGCAATATGCTCTAGGTGACCCTGCTTGAACAGGGAGGTTGGACTAGATGATCTCCAGAGGTCCCTTCCAACCTAAACGATTCTGTGATATCAAAGAGACCCTACTAAAGCTTACAGAACTCTCATTATATGCTCCACAGCATTACCTGGAAATGGAAATCTCCTTCCAGTCTCCGTCTGCATGTAATTTTTTGGAAGAAGAGATTCACATAAACTCAGTAAGCCTTCTCTCTTCTTTCACCAGGCAGATATAGAGGACTTTATAAATAGAGACCAGAACTCAGCTGCTATACATTAGCATAAGTGCACCAATTTCAAAGGAGCAGTGCTGCTTTACACTAGATGAGGATTTGGCTCTTAACAGCATTGTTTGATTTTTAATGTTTTACTTACAATATGTTAGTTAATTTTGACCTTAGGCTTCACGAAAAGTAATATGTTAGACATGAAACTTTGCAAAGGAGCCCAAGAAAGATGAAGTAACAGGTACTATTGTATGTAACAGTGTTATTTTCATTTTTACTCAGCAGTAAACTAGGTCAAATGCGTTAGACCACTATCTTACTCCCCAAGTCGGAGTGGGCATTAGCATCAAAGGTCCAAGAGTATGACTGCTGTAAGATTTGAGGTCAGTAAAACAGTGACTGGGCTTGAACGATGCAGGACAGTACTTCCAGGAATTGAATTTCTGCAGCATAATTAGGATTATTAAAGTAACTCTGCACAAAGACTGGCATTCTTGCAATTCTGTTCACTTATCTGCATATGGTTCTGCAACTTGCAAAGGGACATAACTCAAATCTTGAATCAAAAGGACAAATCTTGATTCCACTGAAGTCGAAGGGAAGTATGTTTCAGGAAAAATAAACAGTATGTCAGGGAAAGAAAAGATTTATTAGCTAACTAAATCGTATGGTGTGTGAAGTTTCTCGTGTACTGTGTGCTGCAGTTTTAAGCAGGTTTTGCCTGGGTCTGGTTTTAATGAAATCTTTCTATGGGAGATATCCCTTTATTTAGCAAGGGATTACAGTGACATGTAGTAGCCTGTGTACCTCAGTATACAACCATAACATATCACACATTTCCACAACATACTATTATTCCACAGCTTTGTTCCCCCCTTTCTTTCTTCCACCCATTGCAAAAATCCTCCTTTCACAGAACCACAGACCGCTGCAAAGACATTCCATCACCGTACTGAACTGTGTGTCACCATCAGCCACCGTGGTGAGGATATGATGAAGTAAAATTCTCGTTTATGAGAATTTATCTGCAGAGCTCCCACGTCGATGATTGTTTACTCTCATTATCCGGAAAATTATCACTCCAACCATTCACAGACAAGATTGGAATACTGCGAAGGAAAGGCCTTTCGGAACCTCTTTTACAAATTAATAAGCCTAAATGGTTTAGGGAATACTGAAGAAGCAAGAGAAATTCTAACTAGATCAGATTACATCTTTCTATAATTAGACATATTTCTTCACAGATATTTGTTCTTTTCCCAAATGATCTTGATCTATCCAATAATAGCTACTACTATCGTTTCAGATAGGCTGGGCTGGAGGGAGGAGGAAACTTTTTTCCATAGCTTTGCAGGAGATATGCTTCAGGATACCAAATTTGAATGAGATCTAGATTTAGTCCTCTGGCTCGAGTGAAGGAGGTCATCTAATTCATTCTCCTGTCCTGTAATATAATTGGCTGTTCCAACACATTAGCAACCAAAGGTTTGTTTAGTCAGTTCCAAAACTATAATGAGGGAGATCCACAATCTTTCCAGTGCTTTCAGTATCTGTACTATCAATCAGCCAGGTTTTCTAACTTTTAATCTGGATGTTCCTTGCTGAAGTTTAACCCCATTGCTTCTTGTCCTGTCCAGTATGGACGTGGAGAAAGGACATTTTAATGTCGTTTTGAAGTTTTACACATTACAAAACCGTTATGATTTCCATTCATACTCTTTCAGACCAAGCAATCCCTTCATTAAACCATTCTTTGCAGCTGGCATTTTCTAGATCTTTGATCATACTCAACGCTTTAGAAAAGCGGTTCAGAATTCTGAACCAAGAATTTCCTGACTGGGATTGCAGATTTCCTGTGCTATAAATAAACAGAAGTAAAATCACCTAAAACTATGAGGGTGAAAAACAGCTAAACTTCATACTTAGGAGTACTATGGGGACAGCTTTGCATCTAAAATAGTAATTGAAAAGTAAATATTCAAAAGCTAAAAGAGCCTGAAATATATAATGATAGAACTAGTAGAGTTAACAAGCCAGTACAAAGCTGCTTAGAGTAAAGTCAGAAATAATTATTAGGTTACAAAAAGTCTTGTTGACAGCATTCAATGCTTATCCCTTGAGTTATGAGAGAAGCATGCCTTGGGGGAAAAACGCATGTAATGTTTGAAAGTCAGGAGCATACTTCCAGTTGGCAGTTTTATTAGCACATTTCCACATTGTGCTCATTTTTAGATTGTGATTTCTTCAAGAAGCCGCTTACTAACATTGTAGTCAATGTGCTTGTGCACGAATTTGTTCTCCTTTCATATCTGCTAGGAGGGTAGCAAGAATACTAGAGGTGACCATGTAATTCCGCTTAATGCCAGTGACAGAGATGGTCTTCCTGGTTTTATCTATACATTTGGAAGGAATTCAGGTACAAAACCCAAGGCATACTTGATTTGAATATAGCAGCAACTTAGACCTAGCCAAGATTTTGCAATGGTAGCTGAGAAACAGGCATTTTAGAACATAGCATGCAAAAGGGAGGCAGCAAGTTTAGGCTGAATAGTTTCCAAGAGGGATTCATTAATCTATTCATGATGGTAACATGATGGAACCTAAAATATACAACGAATGGTACTAACAGTACTAATCCTGAATGATGTAGCTGAGAAATGATGAAACTCACCAGAGTTTCTTGTCTTTGCCCCTTTCCAGATGTACTGTAGGCCTTGGAAGATGTTGAACCACTAGTTGCAACTATTACCACCCTTTTTCTCATTGCGCCTGTTAGATGGATAAAATTTGTCCTTGAACAACTCTATCAAAAACATTACACAACATTAAGTATCATAAGTAATTGTATGTAAAGTTCAGTTTAAACTATATTTGTACCATACAGTTACACATTAAAGCAACCACATGCACAAGTTGTAAATTGAAACAGTACAGTCTGATAACACCTTCAAACAAAAAATTGTTAGGCAGTAAATCCACTAGTGTTTCTTACGCAGGTATCTTCAGCTGGTTGACATTAATCGTATTTGAATAGAAGGAGTCAATACATTCATACAACATCACTTTAGTATCCTAGAACCCGTGTAAACGCAGCCCTCGGATCTTCATTCAAAGGGAGTATCTCTGTTTTAATAGCATGCCCATTGCATACGATACAGGGATTTTCAAGGTCTTCAAAGAATGGCAGCATCTCAATCCGTAAACAAGAACGAGCAAAGGAAAGAGCCTCGCAGAGGGGTATGAGAGCACAGTTCAGAAACTTTCAGGATGCTTTGATCCTGAACAGTCTACTGCCTCCTCATGGGGCATGCTAATGATACTGTTTTACTTTAAGGAAAGATTTTTTTAATGCATCTTTTCCCTATGCAAGGAGTGTGCTTAAGCCTCCCAGATTGTAAGTAGTAATGGCTTAGTTTGAACTGTTTTTGCTGGACTGTATTTAAAAACTGGGTTTTATGGACAGTACTTTTAAATGACACAGTACCAGGTTAAAAGTTATGCCTTCTTAGAAATCTGATTTTGTCACATGAATGTGGACAGTGTTTTCAGGACGTAGGACAAGGGAAAAGAACAAGAACAGTCAATGTATGGATATTCCTGGGTCTTTCTAGCAGAGATGCCCTGTCCTCCACTTAGCAGGTATGCAAATGACACTGAAATCTACATCACCTCCCCAATGGCTCAGCCACACTGCCCTAAAGGCTTTGCATGTTGTATTACAGTTGGCTAACAAATTCTGTCTTGTTTTTTGAGAGGCTGCCTGCAGCACTGCAATTGCTTCTGGTTGCATTATCTTTTATAAAAAAAAAAAAAAAAAAAAAAAGGGAAATTTGCCTTCCAGAATTTGAACTAACTATTGGATCCAAAGGGGCAAAAAGCCTAGCCTCAGTCCTGGGGGGAGTGGCAGGGGAACACACACATAAGAATTGCATTTATAATGATACATACCTAGTACCGGTATTAAAGGCTTCTGTTCTTTAGCTTCTTCTTGTGTTCTTTTCTGCTGAAGATTAAACACGCATGTGGGGAACTCTTTACCGCCTATGCTGCAACATGAAGAGAGGCTTATCCCTGACTACTTTATTGGACCAGTAAAAATTCCCATTAGTAAGCTAGTTTCTTTTCTTTAGCCCCGTCAGCCCTTTCCTGGTGCCATCTCTGTCCTCACCCAAGAGGGTTCTATTGCCATAAGGCAATAAATATGGAGCCATACAAACAGGGGAATTAAGCAGTATGTAGAGCCTTTATTGTATTCTCTGCACCTTCGGATGGAGGAACTTGAAGCAGACAAAACAGCAGTCAACTTGAAGGAATTCTGCTTTCCTGAACATTCTTTATTCTGGAAGGATTTCCTTTCTCAAAGGTTTCTTCCTCCACAGAGGTTTCTCTCATCTTCCTTTCAGCGTGTCCAGTTAGTCATGGTAAGAAATTATTTATTGATAAGAAAGAAGCATAATTGCTATTCTTTTGACAGGAAGCATTTCTCTTAAAAGATGTTCTTCATTTTCAATTGAATATCAGTGTGTGGATTTCACTTTTGATTTTTTTGTGTAGAGTAAGGTGTAAGCGTTTTGTTAACTAAATATTGAGAGAAGGAAAGCTACGCAGAACTCAATCTTATGTGACTCAGCTGAATGGTAAGCTACATACAATTTATTCAAACAAAAATGCTGTGTTTGGGAAGATAACTAGTGCAGTATTAGGAAGACGCAGTATAACAATATAAAACGAGCTAAGCCACAAAGTCTGATTTGCACTACTGTTGTTGTTATTGCTATTATTGCAACATAGCTCTATCAAGAAGGCACAGCACTTGAGAGACAGAATGAGAAGGGGAGATTCTTTCCAGATTCTGCTCCTGAAGAATTCTAGACAAAATAAAACTGGAATAAAAACATCAAAAATGCTGTGCGGATGAGTCAAAGCTCTTCAAGTTACACCAGAGGACTGTGCTGCCGTTCAGAGAGGCCTCAACAGGCTGAAGAAAGGGGCAGAGAAGAACCTCATGAAGTTCAACAAAGGCAAGTGCAAAGTCTTGCATCGGGGGAAGAATAACCTCATGCACCAGTATATGTCATATGAGGAAAGGCTGAGAGAGCTGGGATTGTCCATCCTGCAGAAGGCAAGACTGAAGGGGGAATCTTATCAATGTATATAAATATCTGAAGGGAGAGCATGAAGAGGATGGCGCCAGATTCTTCTCACTGGTGCCCAGTGACAGGACGAGAAGCAATGGCCACAAACTGAAATACAGGAAGCTCTGTCTGAATCTAAGAAAAAATTTTTTTTGCTGGGAGGGTGACTGAGCAATGAAACAGATTGCCCAGAGAGACTGTGGAGTCTCCATCCTTGGAGAAATTCAAAAGCTGTCTGGACGCAGCCCTGGGCAACCTGCCTGAGTAGGGAGGATGGACTAGATGATCTCCAGAGGTGCTTTTCAACTTCAACCGTTCTGTGATTCAGTAAGCTGGAGAAATGGGAAGAAGTTGAAGGATACCAGTCCTGTCCCATGGATTCTGAGAGTAATGATACTCATTTTAAGGCATACTTAATTTTCCACTATGGGATTGCTATTGTCTTTAAGATGATGATTAAGATGAGATTGTAGATGAAGGCGACTGCAGCTGAAGATTACTTGATAAAATTGATAAATAAAATGTAAGGTCATAGTCCATCTTTACTTGTCTTGTAGCATAATTTGTTTCCCCTTGGGGTTAGGTTCATATCTCTCCTCTACCAGCTCCGCAGTTATACTATATTTTTTCAGCAAGTGCATAAACATAGCTGTTTTCACAACAGCAACAACAACCTTAAAGTCTTGCTGCTTCTTTCAATGAAGTTCATGCTAAAGCATTCACTGAGTTCAAAGGCACTCGGGACAGGTTACCATCCGACCGTAAAATAATCAGTTCTCGTAACTGAATGCACTACATTTTGTTAACATGATGCTAAGGATGTTTTCTTGTCATGTGAAGCTACTTAGGCGGCGAAAATCACCCTTTCTGGAATGGCAAAGGACTCATCTTTGTTAGTGGATCCGTGCTCCCTTTGATTAGAACAGGACCAACTCTAGCACTAGGAAAATATATTAGTACAAGGGTACTCAGAAAAGATTTATTTGTTTCAGTATAGCCATCAGTGTCATAACACAGTCTCTGGTCACTGCCTCCCCTAAATGAACTCCATTCAGTTATATCGCTTCATTGCTAGAGGAAACTTCCAACAAATACCTGTGGTTCATGTCCTTTTCTTTCAGCTCCTGAAAGAAAATCTATTACGACAGCTTGATGCCTTTGGCAACAGGAATAGTTGGCAAGTTCCACTGGGAAGGTAAATCAGCATCTACCTTCAGGCACATCATGAGTGGATCCTCCAAGGGAAATACACTTTTTCACATTAACAACTTCCCTAACATTGGCCAGGCTTTGTAACCCCAGATTTCAGAACAAAGAGACTGAATTAGATTCATCCCAACAGTAATACTTGCAACAGTCCATCGAGACTAGACATCTTATCTAGGACTTTTGTGTCACATTATTGACCTTTAATTGCTAAGTTGTGCAGCAGTAACATCTCCCTTAATTTCCATACTCTATTTATTGCTCCCTCACGTAGGCAGGGAAATAAAATTCAAAGAATTTTTAAAAAGAAATGTAAGATCTATACAGAGGTCTGTTTGAATTTCAGGGCATTGATACAATATGGCTTTGCACTACAACCTCCTGTGTGCACGCATCTTGATGACATCCGAGTTATTAAATTTTAAGAGACTTATTTAGAAGACAGCATACCTTACCTAGCTGTGTTGTAACTGTTCTGTCTTTCACAATATAGGCATTTATAAAGGAGAAATGCATACCTGAGAGAGAGAATAATTACCTGCGCTACCATACACCCACTTTTTATCCATTAATTATTTAGCATATCCACAACAAGGCTAAACATTTAGACCTGCTGAGTGTCCCTGCATGTAAAGTATAATAGTAGCTTGTCAGCTGCATACCTTACTCTGGAAAGTTATCTGCATTATAAAATATTTATTTCCCTGAATAGACATAAAGTAATAGAAATAACGATGCCTGCAAAATGATCCAGTGGGGACAGGAATGATCAAAGTACTAAAACATAATGCCACAAAGCAAACAACAAAATCCTATGTAAAAGCTGCCAATCTACAACACTGACTTAAGTTAAAAAATATTTGTGCAACAGGAACTAAAACATAAGACTACAGCTGATCTCTTGATTTCATAATTTCCATGCAGACATCTTACGCCTGTCATCTTGCTGTTTTGGTTGGCAAACTAACAAGATGCCCTGAACCCACATGGAACACTTGTGAGATATACAGCCTCACTGGCAATAAAAACAGTTCAGCATGGCTGAAGTGAAACAGGAGCTGAGACTTTGTCTGAAGCAGTCTTAAGTTACAATCATAAGAAATGAAAACTATTCATGGAGACAACATCAGAGGTAAGCCGAGTAGGCCGATAGAAATAAGTGCATTCTACAGTTACACAGCAGATACAAAGATAGGCTTTGTAAACACTCTAAGTGCATTTATGATTTACTAACTCCTTTGCATTAGTTAATTACCATCTCTATTTTCCAAAGTAAATAGCTTTTTCCTAATGAATCATGATTCAAGTGAACTAAAATTGTATCTAAAATTACACTGACAAAACATCTATTTTTAGACCTTCTGCTGTTCTTGATTTGAATTACAAGTTGTGTGCACCTTTTAAGCATGATTTACTTCTGACACCAACTAAATTTTCTCATGTGAATACAGCAGAGCATCTTTCTGTATCAGTGACAGACCCTGAAAAGCACTCACCACCTGAAGAATACAGCCTAGGTTTATTTTGTCTGATAAATAAATCTGTAGAGATACTTCTATAGAGACATTAATCCCTATAGAAAGATACGTATTAGTTCTCAGCACCAAAACTCCTGAGAGATTACAGTGCTGTTTCAAAAAGAACCTTTCATTTATTTAAAGTACACACCGCAAAATATTCAGCACTCCGGATCAAATGTAGTAGAGAACCACTTCCTAGCTTGTCTTTGCAAAAGCAAAGTTCTCAGAGCTGAGTTTTATGGGTACAAAAAAGAAAGTGAAATATTTCTTCCTAAAATGAAAAATGGCTAAAAGCCCCCACGGTTTTCCCTTTCAAGTCAAAAGGCACCTCACAGAGATAGACCTTCATGAGACTTCTACTTTCTCTCCTCTTAAACGTTTTTCCCCCTCTTAATGTCTTTCTTACTACATCGAAAATGTAAAAATTCAGCTTCCACTTCCTGTCTTTGGAGAAGCAACAGAAAAAGAAAGGGCAAAAAAGTTCATCAGTACTTCTTAGGCATCTATCTTTACCTCCTTCCTAGGACTCTGTAGCTCTTGTATTTGCTCAAGCAATTTCTGTGAAGTCTAACTTGTAGTAATGAATCCTACAGGGTTTATAGCCTGTAATAGGTATTTCAATTGTAGAAAGACTCACATTTGTAGGTGTGGAAAAAAGATAAAGCATGAAATAACCTTCCATTACAAGGCTGTGTTCATATTCTGAAAACATATCCCCTTTACAACCAGTGGAATATGGTTATGACTAGTTTTTGTATGTTCCCACCAATTTGGAGCTTTCATCACTTGTGTTCATATACTCTCACTCTATGAGAAAACAGAAACAAATTATAGCTGGTCCCTTCCCCAAGGAACTTGCAACACACACATAAGACATGAGTCAAATAGCTGCTTGTAAGGAAAGTACAAAAAAGGGGTCATGAGGGACATCAAACACGAACAGTTTATTTGTTGAAACTGCTTAATAAAAAGAGACCCTACGCTGAAGTTATTGAAACAATATATTCCTAACTCATTCTGTTTCTCTAGTGCAAGAGGATAGATGAAAGAAAACATTGGCATATACATTATATGTGAGTGCATACACCTACATCATGCTGAAAGATAAATGCTTAAAGGGAGTTTGACTGAAAGGAAAGCTGTAGCCCATACTCCAGAGTATGCAAAGTTACATGCTGGACTTCCCTTCTAAAGAAAGGAATTTCCCCCACAGATTCACCCTAAAGAGAGGAAAAAATAGCGGCTGGAACTAAAGTCACTGTGAGGGCTGCATAGCCTTGCAACTCCTACTTCACTCTGTGACTATTAAAACCCCTCTGGTTAAAACAAATCCACAATCCTATTGAAGCAGTGGGAACTACCTGTTGATTTGCATGGGTCATGATTTTACCCCGGATATTGAGGGGCCAGGGCACATTGGGACATGAATACATTAAGGAAGGAAATGAAATGCAGTAAAGTGCAACAAAGCAACTATCAATTTTAATGCTTCTTTCCATTGATATATTTCAGTCTTATACCATATCACAGAGAGGGAGTACAAAAAGCCAGTGCAGTGAACATACCTTGGCCATAGACTATGGAAAGGTACAATATATTTAATATTATTAGTTCTGCTAATATCTTATTTTCTGTGTTTGGTACCATGAATTACAATATGCTGCACAGTTCCAAAGAACTTCTTGCAATAGGAGCAAGTATGAAATTCTTATGAACAGCTTAATACATGAAAAGACAACATCCAGGCCTGAGTAGGAAAATATGGCACCCGACAAATAGATGCTAACACCCCATATACCTTTTAATATGAGTTCTGAGGGAGGGAAGCAGAAAGGTTTTCTGAGGAAGAATTAATTAATCACTAATTACAAAAATTCAGAACCGACTCCTAACAAGATATATTTTGCCCACAGCATGAGATGAGCGATGGTTTAATATACAAGTTATAATTTGTATATGAGAAAATTATTCTGGATGTTTATATTTTTGGTTATTTATATTTTAAAATCTACTTCTACAATAAGATCCATGAGTCTCTGAGGTATCAGGGGAGTTATTACTTGGTAGGAGGTAGCCCCATGCATCAAATATGACAATTTGGGACTCAAAACGTAGAACTGGTCCTGTGATTAGAAAACTAGATTATGCCTGATACAGAATAATTCACTATATCTTTAGTAAACTAATACAGAATCTCACACAATAACAACTATAATATCAGAAAAAATTTACGGGTGAGGAAAAAAAAAAGTAGGAGGGACTTGTAAGCCACAATGCTTTGGTTTGGATCAAGACTGAAAGCATTCTCAGAATCATTAGCTACAAAATCTTGCTCTAGCTTCCTAATTAGTTCCAGTCTTGAGTATTTGAATGGGCTATGGGGTTACCAGCCCATCTTTAACAAAAATGTAATAGGTAAAATATAGAGTATTTTTCTAGATTAGATACCGGCTATATATATATTTATTCTCAACTAGCACATTAAAGATAATTTTCAGATCTAGCGCTAACCACCCTAAAAGCTGTTATTCTTAGAAGTTGCCATGTCTGTCCATTGAAATGAAGGTTTCACTGGTGCATGAGAGTCCTCATAGTCTCCTGTACTCACTTAAAAAAAAAAAAAAAAAAAAAACCACACCACCAACACACACAGAGAGTTGCCTTTTTCCTCTTTCACTTTCTTCATGTCATGGTAGACTGCCCTACTTTCATGTGCAGGAAGAATCTGTCGTTTATTCTCTCCTGCCAGCCCATCATATTTGCTCACCTCTCTCATTAATGAGCCAAGAATGGCAATGGATCTGAAATGGCTGTAGTAGCTTTTTATTAGCTTTACTGAAGTGATTTGGGAAAAAAAAAAGCAACGGTCACTTGAGCTCAGAACAGTATCAGAGGTCCACCAATAATATCTTGAGGAACTTGCACTATAGAAAATAAAGGAGTGCAGAACGAATCGATTTAGGGCCTAAAGCTAGATTCACTTATTCTAATTTTATTCACAGAATTACTCACTTTTCATGCTATTGTTTAGTAATTAGTAAGTTCAAAGTCCAAAATAAGGCCTGTCACAAAAGGCTACTAGTCTGAGCAATTTCTGACAGCCTGCATCAGCCAAATCATAAGGAAATAAACTAGGCTCAGCTCAGGCAGATCCAACAGATGAGCTGCCAAGAACTGGGCAACAGAGTATAATTTCATGTACAAATTTCAGAGGTCTAAAACAAAAGATCTTACAAAATCTCTTCAAATAAAAAAATATATTAACTCTCAGTACCCAGAAAATATGGTGTTATTAATCTAACAGTAATGTTGTATTCAATTCCGAACATGCAGTATTTTAAGGTATGTATTAGAATCACTAGCAAACGAAGAACTGTAACATCACCTCTCGCCTATTTTGCTCCTGCCCTCCTCCTTCCCTATTGGCAGTCAGTTAAAAGCAGTAACAAAGCAAAGCTACAGTGCATACCTCCAGTAAAGTGACTCATCCTCACATTCCTGAGTGTTTACACACAGCCACCCTTCCTTTTTAAATAAAAAAAATAGTTATCATAAAAAGGGATCCAGTCTTCTCTGCTTTTGAAGCACCAATACAGTGAGACCCAAATCCTGAAAGGTGTCTTCGGGTGATATCATAATGTAAGTATTTACTATTAAAATTGTTACTGATTTCTGTGTGGTTAATAAGAGGCAGATATTCCCTCATAAAGCTATGTGGAACCGCTGAAACAAAGCTAACAAAAGATAACTGACTAAAAATAATAATGTTTTAAAATGATATTAACATCATGTACGTGTGAATCATTTCGATGTATTCCTCCTGCACTACCTAAGGATGGGGTCAGGTTTGGGATTGGGGGGGGGGGGGGGGGGGGGAGGGTCCTGAATTATCCTAAAGAGATATGCAACTAAGTCCTAAAAACATACATCCAATCTAACAGCTTCATCTGCAAGTTATTAATACTTGTGCCTGAAAACAGATTCATTAAAACTTAAAAGAGAGGAACAATAATTTTGAATCATTTTGAATTCACTTAAAAGTGTAATTACTCAATTTTCATTCTGTTGCACAAGGATGTTAGGAAAATTCAATATCAGTAACAAGATGAAATAATTGCACAGTAAGATAAACACAGAACCTCTGGAAAAGAAAAAGAAAAACAGAGAGAGAATCTAAAGCTTATTTGTGCCAGTTTAGACGTGGAGGCTTTTCAGCACTAATGTGTCTTCAAGTTTCTCATTTGCTAGGTCTGATTGATCTGACCCAATCATGCTTCTACTGTGTCTTCATGACTGGAGGAAAAAACAATTCGTGAATTTAATGACTTTTGCAGCTCAAATACGAGTCAAAAGGCTTGTGAAACTTGGAATTCCAAGAGGCTTATGCATCCCT
This sequence comes from Struthio camelus, assembly GCF_040807025.1. Classification (NCBI taxonomy): domain Eukaryota; kingdom Metazoa; phylum Chordata; class Aves; order Struthioniformes; family Struthionidae; genus Struthio; species Struthio camelus. The sequence goes on along the minus strand of NC_090946.1, from coordinate 28,537,472 downwards.
GACTAGAAAGCCACCAGGGAGTTAAAAGGCAGCAAAGGTTATGTGGCCTTTTACTCAATGATATATTCCACATCAGCCTTTTATACTGTCTTCTGATTCAGAGCTGCCTTTTGCTGTCTGTCCTCCCATAGCTTTTCCTTGTGGTGCTTTGCCATTCTGTCTTTTACTGACTGGGTGTGGGAAGCACTTCTTCACAAAACAAAGAGCGGAGAAGTGGCACTCTCTAATACAATGTCTTCATGTCTTTGAAACCATAAATGGACCATTACAGAAAATCAGGGGCTGATACTTTCAAATTGACCTCTTTCTTTGGCTTAAGGATCCTTGTTGGTGACTGGAAGAAATCTCTTAAAGGGGATCAGTGAGTGAACAGGGAGCAACACTGGTCTTACTACAAGCATCAACTGTTTGAAGTTTCTTTGGTGCTGAAGACCAAGCTCAGGCTGAACAACGTCACAGGAAGACTCTAATCAACTCTGTCTTTTTTGTGGTCTGTGAAAAGACATGTACATTTATGTCTCTAAATCTGTTTATTAATATCAGAGCTAAACATTTCTAATGTCTATTTTTTAAGATGTCATTAACCCTCTCCAAAGCGCTCTATATGTACTCTGTATCTAACACGAACTTCATAAACATGATAGAATTCTTCTTTTCTTCTTAAGGAATTCTCACAGGCTGGAGCTAAATCTGCATCAAATCACTGAACATGCAGTATCAAGATCATCTCAGAGTTTTCCCTCACAGGTAGGCATGCAGGCTGTACTCTTTTAAAGTAACCATGATGAAGCTAACAGCGTCTTGTGATGATACAACACACTGAACTGTGGGTTCCGCATAGGGTATGACCTGAAAAGGATGTATTACTTGTTTAGCAATTAGGAATTGGGTTCAAAGGAACCAGAGACTGCAGAGGGTCATTAGGAATTATAGAAAGAAGTATATGAAAGGTAAGCAAGGATTTCACATTCCATCTCGCAGAACATGAATGCATATTCTGCTCATGTTGTACAGCAGTAAAATTAGGTTAACATGATTCATTAAAAAAAGGAGAATTTAAATTATATTGGATATACATCTACTCTAATTCAGAAGAACTATTAGTTGACGACAACATTATTTACAAGTCAAATACTGCAACAGAGTCACAATAGGCTAGAAACTTGAAATCAGGAGATTCTGTTCCCAGCTCTGCCATGAAAACGTGATCCTCAGCAAGCCTCTCTACACCTTGTGTTTACTTGCTCATTAACTTACACTGTCTGCAATAGAGTGTCTACAATAAACTGTACATTTATTCAGCACACAGGCCCCTTAGCTTGACTGGTAAGAGTCATACTCCACTAAAGCAAGACTGTTACTAATAAAATGGAGAGCATCTATTAATAAATACCAATGTCACTAGTGATTTCAAAAGTCCTTGATCATGAAAAGCAAGCAAACCTACTAGGGGTATCACATCCCATGGCTCACATTCTTGATTTGATCTATACGTTTTGGATACGGACTCTACTTTCTGAAGAAATTTCCAAACAAGATTACCATAAGATCTGTGAAGGAGAAACTGAAATATCCATTATACCCCTTATTTTACAGGCCCTATGATTTTAAGGTCCTTGTAATGATTTTGCCTAATATTTTGGGACTAGAAGAGCTTGTGCTAGCAGCATGTATTCCATGGTCAACCAGTTTATTTGGCAGCTGACTACAACAGTTAGAATTACAGGAAGAAATTCAGTTAAGAATAAGATATTGATCTGGAGAGAAATATGTGAGGGAAAAAAGGTAATAGGAGAAGAAACTTAACATGTCATTCACTACTAACAAAATGGTGGTACCTGAAGATACCAAACGAAGACTGATTCAGTAAAAGGGCCATAGAAATAGAAAACGCTGAACAGAAAGAGTTACATATTTTGTGTGATAAGCTGGTCCTTGACAGACAAAATAAATCCGAGTTAAACATGCTAGAAATCAAAAAAGAGCCAGAAGTATAACACCACTGTGCATGGATATGAAGAGAAGTTGGCAGACAAAGGACAGAAAGCAGCCAAGGACTCAGAATGTGAGTAGAGTAAAAGAGTAAAGCAATATGCTTGAGGGGGAGGAGTTAAACGCAAGTCACTCAGCAGCCAGCCACAGGTCTGTAAAGACCAAGAGACACGTTGATATTTGCACGATATGGTGTGAAAAAACACACGTCATTTATCTTCTTCAGACATTGTTCCTTGCCTTATTGTATGTTTAAATAATGGAGAATGGTAACTAGAATGAAATTGGCACCTTTTGTCACTGTAACATTCTAAATAAAGAATCAACTGCAGATTCTTGATTCATTTTAATTTCCAGATTTAAAGTATCAGTAGCAACCTCCAAGCTGTAATTATACTGTTGCTCGCTAGCAAAAAACTGTCAAGCTATTGTAAGTAGATCGGATTTGGAAAGGTAATTTTAACACTGCTGAAAGTTACTGATAAAAAGACATGATTATTCTTCTAGTTGCTATTTTACTGCATTTGCATTAGTAAGTGTACATGACTTTTGTATGCATATATGATCCATATACATTATATGTATAATCCTCCAACATACGCTGGAGTCTTAGGACAGGTGAACGTGTAATGCTGTGCAGATAAGCCTGACAGAAATCTCTCCAAGGGAACATAAAAGTGCTAAGGTCTGATCTTCAGCTGCTGTAAATAAAATACTTCATTTCCTCTTTCATATGTGGTCCTGGATCTGCTTAGCAGATGGTAAGAATTTTTCAGTGTATCCCAGAGAGGTAGAATATTAAACTCTTCTACCCTTAGCAGATGGCATCCCCATTCTCCCCCAAAGCCATCCCAAAACGTAGAAAACGATTGATGTTCTGGGAAAGGTGGCCAGTCTCTCAGTACAGCACAACAAAGTCAAGGCAATGGAAATCAGGGAAAGAAAGGAACACACCTGGGAAAGAGACGATATAGAATTATATACTTCACTAAAGCAAGTGAATCAGAGTTTGAACGTGAGAGCTGAAGGGAGAGTCACGCAAGAACAAGAAAGTAAACAACTCATTATTACAGCGGGTGACAATCTGTATTACAGGAATCAGCTCTTACAAAGGGAAGGGATGTGTCCAAGCTGTGAAGATTTTATTAATATCAGGATTTGAATCCAAAAAGAGCTCTCCACCAGCATTCAGTGGAATTCGGGCATGGAGACAAGCTCACCTATTCTTCCTGTGAAAACCAGCCAGACCACTGCGTTAAAGTAGGCTGATTTGGAACAACTGCATTTTTACTTTCAGATACCTCACTAGAAATGCATAGTGAGACTGCAAGCACAGACCCAAAGTTAAAAAGCAACAGAGGCAAAAATGAAAAATAGGAGCTATAAAGAGACAAAATAAAACAAGAAAGCTATGAGCCTTCATATTTTGTATTATACTAGTGCCTTTAAAAAATAAATAGACTGTCATAGGAAAAGGTAGAGCAGGATGAAGCTGAAGAGATCAAGTGAGGTTGTGTGAGGAGCAATACACGTTAAAAGCACACATTCATTTCTTCTCAGGCTGACTCAGACTAACTGTGTCAAAGCCCATCTGATAGAGACTGCAATTTCTGGGCTCATATGTTTTATCTTTCATCTTTCAGCCCCTCACACCTGTAAAGACCTACTCAAAGCCTAGGAACAAACACTGAGACAATCATCTATAAGATAGGAATGTGTTTTTTCATGTGGTTACATTATCAAGGGGACATCCCTGTGCACAAAGAGCATGAAACACAAAAGCTACAGCATAGTTTTCCACATGCCTCAAATCATAACCTGAAACTTCTGTGTTATGGCAGTAATTCTTTATTTAGCAGCAAAACCAGTCCTGAAAATCATTACACAATGGAAAAGAAAGCAAGGCAATAATCTCTCCATAAATATCTAACTTAAACATTTATCAAGTTATTTATTTTCATGAGATCTGAATGACTTTTGATGTAAGCAAAACGAGCCTTTATTATAAAAGCCTCCAAATGATTTTCAAATGGTTTTGTCAAGCACCTGTCCAGCATCTGGCCTTCCCGCTTCAGAATCAGTTCTGTGCTATACTGGGAAATTCTAGCCACTGGCTCTGTTCACCATGCCTTCCCCCTACCCATTACAGCCAAGTTCTGACTTTAAGGTCCTCTGTAAACTTGGCCAAATAGCTTGAAATGAAAATAGAAAAAAAAAAATAGTTTCAGAAAATATGACTGCATGTAAGAAATATTGCAAATACACAAGAAAGGACACTACTATAAAGTACGAGCTGAATTACTCTACCCCGAAAAGCTAGGGCATTATAACATTTTTTTGTTTATTTTTTTTAAATACTCAAGGGGTTATTCTAACCTGCATTTATAGAAAGTTTCTCACTTTTTGCTGGATGCTATTGACTAACCTCAAGCTTTTCAGTCATTTACTGGTAGGTATTTTATTCAGGATTTATTTTATAACATAATTATAAAAAAATTTAAGCCCTTCTTGGACAGTGGTGTTTATGCCTTTGTTAAAGAAGCTCATCCCTCCAAGAGCATTCTGCAATCTGGACATGAGAACGGCTGCTAAGGAGGCCCATACCTGAATCTGAGGATCAGGTGAAAGCAGGCATGCAAAAGCCTCCTTGAACAATCTAGTGACATCTACCTCAGCAGCCTTTGCTGGCCCTTTTCCTCATACAACTGCGCTTTCAGCTAACTCACCAGATCTCAAGGATCGGAGATTAATAAAGATATAATAAAAAATTATAATGTCTGTCTTCATAGTTTACTATTGGCATAATCGTAGGATCGGAGATCCTTGAGATGCCACGGAAGCCACCGCTGAACCTGAAGACCTGCAGACATCTCCAGTTAAGCCTACTTGCTCACTACTGAAGCAATAAATAAGGAAGATGTAGATAGGTAAATGAATAGGAAAAGGAAAGGAGTAATGAAAGAATTACTGCCATAATTAAGTCACATTTTTCAAGCAATCTCGTCTATAAAGGAATTCTAATAAAAGATTAGCATATGCCATCTTAAGAAAGAAGGAGGGGAAAGACTTTTCTCAGATTTCTATTTTCTCTTTTTTCTTCTTTGAACATCATTCAAAGATCTCTACGCATTTTGTAAAACATGTAAGGTTAATGCTATGTGAAGCAGCATTAACTCTTCTTGCATGCTCTGTGATTTTTCTCTTCTTCAGTAGGGTCAGAAAGCACAACTACAGACTACACGGTAATTACGGTGTAGCTGCTACCTCAGCTGTGCTGTTATGGCTGGCGGCAGAACCACAGGGGAGAACTGAGGAAGAAGTCCTTTTCAAGAATCCTTGAAGAAGAAGTCCTTTTCAAGCCAATGTTTTTAGAGCCCCACGTGGCAAACCTCAGGACTCTGCTTCATTTCTATGTTCTATTTTACAGCTCATGCACACCCTAGAGAATGAGGATCTCTAAGATTTAATTTATTCCACTATATACTTTTGTGCTGGTAGCTGCATGCCAAGCTTAAAACCAAGGGCCGTTTCCAGAATCACTGTCAATAGCATGTGCAGCTATAGCTGCTTGGGCAAAAGATTCGGACGTCAATCCAATAGGGCATAAGAATAGGCTGACACAGCATGTTAGTATGTACTAGCTGCACAAAGAAAAGAAAAAAATGCCTCTGTATCTACTAAATTAAAACATATAATTCTAATGGAAAGTCTGTACTCATCATATTACAGCTTAACTGGTTACTGAATCCTTGCTTTGTTACAAGAACAGTCTTTCAAGACTTTAAGATACACATCCACGAACCACAGCCACATTTACATCAACAACCATTATTCACTTGTTTCTCAAGCAAAGCCTTTCAAATAGAAATTTATAGAATTTTTGCCAATTTTTTTCCCATAACCACTCTTAAAAGTTAACATCCGTGAAGCCACTTAAATGCACATGTAGATGATTTTATTTATGTTTATTAAGTGCTAAACCAAATTCTTCTTGGAAATGTTATGCTGCAAAGCCATGCATCACCTGTTGCAAATATGACTGTAGGAACACATGGTGAACCCACCTCTTCACTACCTTTTTCTTCTGTTACTTTCAACAAAAGATCATCTAAAAGTAGTGGAAGTTAACATGATGAAATGTAACAGAAAATTACATCAATTTAAAGTGTCTTATATAAGAGCAAATGTTCGCGTCTCAAGCAGTGGGTTGGAGCAAATTGAAATCCTCTGAACATTATCACGGGGGTGGAAAGACAAGGAGACATAGCATATGAAGACTATGTTTTTTAGGCTGAAAAACTGAATGCAGGAATGTCTTTTGAGACTCCTTAATCTAGTTTATACATTCTGTGTATTAAATGCTTAAAATTTTGTATAACCCATCAATTAGTGGATCTCAACACATCAATTTGTGAAGAATTGGGGTGTAAGACATCTTCATGAAGCACTACAACCGTGTATGTAAACTGGAGATAAAATATTATAACTCCGCCTTCTTGTGTTCATCAAGCAAGGATGCCTTATTTCATTATTTACGACCCAGCCTGGGTCACAAATCCAAAGCACCACTTCTGATCACATTTTCCATTCCTAGAATGTGTTCCGTTAACACCTTTCTTAATAATAAGGCTTTGCTGAATACCTAAGAATACAAAGGTATAATCTAAGTCATTAAATACTTTAAGCAGTCAAAACTTCAATGGCACTAAGGTGTTTTTAATCATCTCCCTTCAGAAAACTGGATTTTGCCACACTATAGCTAAGGGTGGGCAGACTCCTGGCAATAAAAAATTAAATATATGGTATGAACCTCTTTTTTTCAGCTCTCAATTTAGCCTCTGCTTCTTTCAAGCAGTGGATTGGACTAAAATGAGGCTCAACAACATCACAACGGTGGAAAAACATGAGGAAAGTAGCGTACACAGACTGCATTGTAAAGGCTAAAAATAGGAACCATAATGTGTGAATTCTTTCCACAACTGTGTGAAACTGAGAGTCCCTTCATTTATTTTATACATTTTGTGGCTAATGACTTTGTTTTTGTTTAATAAATGCCTAATTAGTTCATATTCATTAACATATTCTCATAGACCATTTCAACTACTGGCCATTTAAAAAATTATAATGTCTGTCTTCATAGTTTACTATTGGCATAATCGTAGGATCATAGGACAATTCAGGTCAGAAGGGACCTCAAGAGGTCTCTAGTCCAACCTCCCGCTTAAAGCAGGGTCAGCTATGAGATTGGATCATGTTATTCAGGGCTTGATTCACTCTGGTCTTGTGAAAACCTCTATGGACATAGACTGCACAGCCTAGAAGAGTATGTTTAACTATTGCACAGTATTCTCTTTTCTAACTGCTTTGCTCCTAAGCTGACAGGGAAAATAAAACATCTCCAGTATAAATATACGTGTACATGTAAGCACATACATACACATATATAGAGAAATATTCTTTCCATAAATGCATTCAAAATGCTTTTTCCTCCCATAATATTTTTTCAAGTAAAAATATACTTTTTTGAATATTGTAGGAAATGAATAAATGGAAGAAAGAAAACGCAATGCCTATATAAACACATATTAATTGATGTTTTGCCAGTTACAAGGAAAGATCACCAAGTGACATTAGTACATATGTTAGCCCTAAGTCAATGCAAGAGGAAAAAAAATTACTTCCACGGAAAGGCTGAGAAAAAATTATTTGCACTTCTGCACCTCAGAAGCTATTTACATTTTGTTTTTAACAGCTAACCTGCTCTTCTTGTCCTGCTGACAAAGTTCAAGCTGCACACTGGTAAGCATTAACACCTGTTAGCCAGTACTGATGGATTCTTCTTACATTTCATTCTGGAAATCTGAGCATCTTGAAGTATAATGAGTGCAATATAAAACACTGTAAAACTGGTTCACAGTAGCTCTCATGAGAAACATTCTAGCTAATCGAGAATGTCTTTAGGTCAAGTGTATTTGTACTCAAAACAGCACAGAAGCTTTAAAAAATGACTGCTTAAGTAGATTTGCTTATTGTAAATAGCCCTTAGCACACCTTTCATTTTAATAAGCATTTCTGTGCAGCTTCACATTGCATCTTTTACTTAAGTATTTCAAATCTCCTTTAAAAGACATGACTAACCACATGTGGTTTCTCTTCTCTCTATTCCTCTCTCTCCATGAAGACTACCACATTTAAAGCTTGGCCGAAAAGAGTGGGAAGAAAAAGGGGAGTCTAAGCATATGTGATGTTGCCCGTTTCAGTTAGAGATGAAGCATGCCTCATTTTTGGAGCAAAAGGTAAGGTAGGCTGTTATGATCCTTAGCCCTTGTGGGAATCTGCTGCACAGATACTGAGCCGCTATAAATTGTAATGGCTTAATCTTTCCAATACTGCATTAATTCTGCAATTTTATTATCATTTTCTTTGCAAGCAACATGCACAGTTCCCTAAATTAGGCAGACCACTTCATTTCATTAGGTGAAAGCAAACTTAATATTTTTCACAGAGATTGCTATTTAAGGTTACAGAACACAATATTCCATTTATATTTTTGTGGTCATTTATGGTTAATTTTCTAATCATCTTCATTCGTATTACATTGTCATTATGGTGAAAGGATAAGTATAGGCCACTAATATGAACAATAGCTATTTATATACTATTAAAATTTGCATGAGTTTATACTGAGATTTTAAGAGAGGCCCATAGTTTTTTTAGGTTTTTGGTTTGGGGTTTTTTTTTTAAATATTCTATTGTCTGTCACATTAAATTTGACCTCCTGTATCTTTTCCTCAAAGGCTTAATTAACAAATATAATTTTTTCAACTGACAGTCCTCCTGGATGCTAAGAAACTATTACCACATCTCTAAACCACATGCAAAACAGTTTGACAAAGTGATAGACAGGTGAACTTACAAAGTATTCATGGTGGAGAAACACATCAAATGATACAATTCTGACAGTAATGAAAAAAATAAGGCCTACCTGAAGGAGAAACAAAAGCTACCTGATTCTATTAAATTATATTCTATATTTCTAAGCTTCTAAGTAGCAAAGGCAGTAAGTTTCAAGCATACATATATAGGCATATATAAAACGTTATCTTTAAAAACACTGACTGGGATTCTGCACACCCCGCTTCTACCAAATAGTACTTATATAGATAGTCATAGAGTTTTATGACATTTCGAAGTTATTACAGTGTAAAAGATGCTTAAGGTTTTTCCTCTTCCCAAATAATTCTCTGATTTTTCTAGCTCAGTTCTACAAAGGAGATCTCATTAACTGTTCTAAGCTTACTTTGGGGAAAATTCTTACATGAAGACAAACTGCTTAAAAACGTTTAATTTGTCTCTTAACTAAGCAACAATAGTTCTGAACAAAGGAATTCTTTTAAGAGCAACTATTTCAAAAAAAAAAAAAATCTACCATGTGACTCCTATTATATTTTTCAAAATAAAGTAGTGTAGTATAAAAACAACAATCATCTTTGAAAAGCAGCACTAGCAATTAATTCATCTGTAAGCAAAAATAATTTGGGGCAAGGCATTTGTGTCTCATATGAAAAATATGAAATTAAGTCTGCCTTTTAAGAGTATGCAAAAAGTATTTCTCAGAACAATAGCTAGTAAAATCTGAGCTAAAGGCTCTATCATTGTTGAGGTTTGAACGTATGATTAAAATCAAGAACCCTTGCTAGTACAGCTAGAGGAACAATGTTATTAGTTAAAAGAAACTTCTAGCCTGTTTTGACAAGCGTAGATTCCCCCCCCCCCCGCCGTGTTCATCCTGAATGTCCAAGGTTTATATACATTCAGTGAATTTGCAGATATATCCTCTACAAGACAACGGCTTGTCTGATTAAGGTGCACGGTTTGAACCTGAGTCCCTCAATGCTATAAATGTTATCTACCTACTCAAAATAAAACGTCATTATCTCCTATTACAGATTCTTCTCCTCTTAATTAGACTAATCATTATCTCAAAGACCACCAGACACAATATAAACTACAAATATAGGTTATACATGTATCATTTGATAATTTTCAAGAAGAAAAGACAGGGCCAAGCCTTACAAAAGGTTTACTACAAAAAAGCCAAGAATAAATTTCCCATTTACTGCTGTGATCGAGAGATCAAGACCTTAACTATAAAAATAAACTTCTTTAGGAAGGGTCTGAACAACACAACCATCAGAAATCTTACAGAAGGAGCCACTCAGACTCCAGCTGTGCTTTCAGCAATACGAGGCCTGTTAACATCAGCTGTACTTGCACTGGACAGCACTGAAGAATTATCTGCACAGCCTGAGACGTATCCTGATCAGAAATGCAGCGTGCTGCACTAGTCAAAGGATGTTAACAAAGTGCTTCCCAGCAAAGGCAGAAATTCAGGAGAAGTTTTCTGTGTGACCAAGTGAGGAAGCAAAGAAAGACTTCCAGAGCACAGAGCTCATTTGATTGATGTAGGCCTTCACGGCAAGGAAACTGACAACTTGTTTGCCTCTATCACGTTAAGTGAAGCAAGCTTTCTGCATTTTTCTGGGAATTAACTATGAGTATAGCTGAATAATTTACCTGTAAATCACAAGAAGAAGGTGTATCAAACTTTGGCCATTTGAATGTTATAGGGAAACATTACGGTCCCTACAGATTATCAGAGAAAGAAGAGTTGCTTATATTCATGCATCACATTCATTAGTACATTACATATACTGATCCTTCATTTACCAAAGTAAATACCATATGGTGTTGAACATCTTAGTGCAAAGCTCAGTGAGGAATCCAAGTAATGACAGATAACAGGAATAATCAGACAGTAGTTAATACACATTAATTTTTATTTATTTGGGGCTAGTGAATAATTTTATTGTATTGTAGAGGAGACACAATTCTCTAAGAAAAAGAATATTAAGCTGGTAATTAAACTAGTTGTATACCTAGAAGTTGTGAAGAAGCCAAATGATCCAAATAAAAAAAAAAATAGTGGCTCAGCTTCTCATCTGGAGAAAGCTGGCAATTTCTGACCCAAGAATTTGGCCCTAGTGTTCAACGTTCTAACATGTACCTGACATAAAATAGGGAAGAATAAAATTATAACTGAGATTGAGGACAGCTATTCTCAAATGAATTCTGTGCATGCTGCTACTGGAAAATATCAGGGCCAAAACTAGCTGCTCATGATTTCATAATGGCAATCAGCAACTCTATTAGCTTAATGGTCCATAGTAGCAAAATACAATTGCAGTGCACTCTGGAATTTGAGACGCTGGAGAACAGGCTCTATTTGTGTTCATAAGTAAACTGCTGCCACCTGTCCTGTAAGCTTGCTTCTGCCTATAAAATTAGAGGGATCTTTTATGCTCGCAGTGAAAAAATAAGTAAGAAATCTAAGCTGTGGAAACCTGCCAGGCACAATTATTTCTCTAGTTAATTGTCCAAAATATGATGCTGAAAAGAAGCTTAATTCACGCCAAAACTTTCTTTAAACACTCTTTGCTGATAAAACTTAAAAGTGGGACAAAAATTTGTTTTGAAGTGTGGGAGCATTCTCATTTTACACAAAGTAGAAAGTTACATTTAGGAGACTTTGGAGCAATGAGGGCTTAATTTTATTTAAATTAAACTCAACAACAAAACTTTTTTTTTTTTAGTAAATGTACAAAGATATTTGCCTTTCAAATATATATATAGTTTCAAGGGGAAGGGAAGCTTGAATGCAATACATTTAACACACAACATATTTAAAGAACAAAATACATAATTTTTTTCTGAAAAAATATGTCAAAAATGTTTGCTCAGACCTACTCAAATACTTCCAAATGCACCATCTCATTTTCGCAAGGATCAAATGTTAAGTACTGTCTTTGGCCTATAAACCTGTGTGACTTGTTTCTCAGATCTTCGTTCGCACAGTTTTCCACTATCCTCTCTACCTTCTGACTATTGCCAGTCTACAAAGTTCCTTGCCTTTTTCTCCTACTTTATATTCCCCATATGGAAGGTAATAGCCTTCTAATCTTACTAGGGCAAACCCAAATATTTTCCTCCTAAATATGTTCTTCTGTAAGATCACAAAATACTGACAATCCTCCATCCTCAACTTTCTTTTATAAAAGAAAGAAAGCAATAGAAATCAGATCCGTTCATGTCAGAGAAACTACCCTGCATTTTCATCGTGTAAAATCAGGGAGAATTAAGTCCATAATTATTAAGCTCCTGTATGTGTCACAGCTATAGAAGTAAAAGGGCCTTTATACTGAAAGAGTATCACTCTGGGATGTTAAAGACTACAAAGAAGTAAGTTAAGCTAAGAAGAATGAAACTGCATCATAATCACTGCAGAAAGAGAAAACTCCAAGTGTGTCAAATGTGTAAAGCAATTCTTCAGAGGTACAGTGTTGGAGGTTGTCATGGCAACTTTTCTCACTCCTTCCCACTGATTTTTGGCAAGCTTTTCTAATATTTTTTTTAAAAGCATTTCTACTCCTTCTCTCCTAGCCCTTTTTTTCCCCTTTGCACAATATGAACGGTATGAAGAAAAGCAAAGAGCATGCAAAAACATCAGTGTGCAGTCACTTCAGGCAGAGTACTGAAGATATACCTAACCTATACATGTTGTGGGGTTTATGCTATCACAGGTGCAGAAGATAAACTAGGAGTAAAAGCTTTAATTTTTCTATAAATGATAATATATGTTGTTGAGCTCTCAATAATAATTGAGAGACTCTAGAAAAGAATCAGCTTAAAAGGCCTGGGATACTGAGAGCTAAAAATTTCCGTTAAGCCTGCCGGCATGTATTGTGCAAAGTGTGCAAAGGTTCTGATTAATGACAGAAACACAGGATTTTTAAGCTTGAGCTCCCAGAATACCTTTAAAAAATAGTTCTAGAAAAAAGGCAATCTTCTCCATCTGCACTGCAGTAAAAATTTGTTCCCTTCACAGTATTTGCTGTTCTCTTCACAGAATGGTGTAACACATGCCCTAAGCATTCCAGAGTGCCTTACAGCTCACTAGCTAATGTTACACAGTCTAAAGCCCCTTTAACTCAACTACCCCCTAAGAGATGTTTCCGTGCAATGGACAATGATGCACTGAATAAATTACACAATATGGTGATGCAGCAGTCAGCTACTGGTATTTTTGTCTATAACTCTGAAATACTTCCAGTTTTGCTGCACAAGAGCAATGTTCTTAAACTTTTGACTAAGTGGTAGCAGGCAGCACCAATGTGCTCAAGCAAGAGAAGCATAAATTAGATAGCTCTGTTCTTCTTACAGGATCAGAGCTGTCTCCAGCTATTTTGTGAAACTCATGGAACGCTCCCCTGCTTCTTGCTATAGATATGTGCCGCAGCCAAGCGCTGCCCTTTCACAGCCAGCTTCCATGGAAAGGAAACCCAGCCGTGCAGTCAAAAGAGAACCATCGCTTACTCTAGTAAGTATCCAGCACATAGCTGGGGGACCAGCCTGCAGGACAGGCCCAGAACACAGATGTGTCACATTCTAAACATACTGGAATGTCCTTAGTTACCCATATGACCTATTGGGTAGCTCTTCGCAAATTTTTAATTTTACAGGCAGCTATTGAAGATACATGATTTCTATCCAATTTCTTTCTCCAGAAACAGTGTCTACAATATGTCAAGAGTTTGAGATTCTTTGAACACTATGGATACACAATAAATTAACAGCATCTCTACTTGAAAATATTTGTATTGCTTGATCTTTCAAGAATAGTAATTCAAATATGCTAATATTTAGTGCTCTGGGGTGGGTGGGTGGGTGTTCTATCTTATTACAAAAGAAATAAAAAGATTTTTGGCAAAGACAAAAGGTCCTTCTAGTCCAGTGTCTCTGGTAGTGACAAGAACATTCAGATGGATTCCAGGAATTGTGGAGAATACTTCAACTCTCCGGATAGTAAACACCACTCTGTATACCGACCATAAGCTCTATGGGCCCCTCAAGGGAAGTGGGATGCTCTCAGGAGGTTATACTCCAAGTCCCCTTCTGGTGCCCTATTTTGAGGTGCAGGGTTACTCTTTAATGCTCACCCTTTCCCCATGTTCATCTGTTGTCCTCTGAATTAATTTATTTTTCCCTGGTAGATTCTGATAATCTCCCTGCCTCTAGTCAAGCAGAAATCTGAGGATTTATTAGGGATGGACTACAAAAGGGAAAACAGTAAGGACAGTGGCCAGTACGGGATGGTTATGGCAAGCATACAGTGACATTTATTTCAGTATTTCTTGAGGCTTATGGAATCCGCAATTTAGAGACTTCCCAAGTCACAGTTTACTTGTACATCCCTGATAAACTTTTCCTACATGCAAATTCATTCTTACCTATGGGACAGTTTAATTATATGCTGTGTAAAAATACTTCCTTTAGTATGTTCTGAACTTGTCTCTTAATAATTTTTTTCTTTTAACCTTCATTTTCTATACTGTGAGAGATGGGAATTATTTTTCTCTGCTCACTTTTCTCATTATGATTTATATGTGAAATCTATACACTTCATACTCTTCTTCTGCTACCTTCTTTTCAAACTAAAGGCTCCTAGTTTATTTAACTTCTCCTCATAGGCAATGACTAGTCCATACTGGTCCATCAGTTGAGTAACAAAGTAATAGTGTCACCTGTTGAATGGATTTCTCAGCACAAGCACAGCATAAGAGTCATACATATTTAGGAATGATAAATATTTATGAGTTGTTTGTTCAGCAGATGAATCAAAACAGATAACATTTCTGTATGTAAAATATGTCACTCTGTAACATTGTCCTTAATTTTGAGTAAAGTATAAATACTAAAAGCGTGTTCTCCCTTTTCTGCACACACATTAAGAGTTGACTCCAAAATCATGTTGTCAGCTTGTGGAAGGCTGACGTTATTTCCACACAGTTTGCATCTAATCACAAGCAAAGAACTTGCGTTTTTAACCCAGTCTCCAGATCATACTTAGCCCTTTATAACAACACAGATGTAGTTACACACTTCATGATGCTTAGCAAAGGAATAGCCAGGTATGAGAGATGTTTGAAAGAACTCCCTGAATAATACACGTATCATGATATGACAGTTTCCGCAATCGTCCAGAAGAACGCCACATACACTCCTGCTATGTCATCCTCTACCATTACTTCAAATAGTTAGGTTGTTTCTATTCTGCTAAATCACATAAATACACACTAAGTACAAGCTCGCAGCAAAGGTACCAGGTAATACATATCAGCTATATTTGCTAAAATGCAAACAAAACTGTAGGTTTGTCTTAAAAATCATAATACTCAAGCTTATTGGAATAAAACTATTTTACAAAATAGTCTCAGTCCTTGTTCAGTCTTTGTACCGCTATTCCAAATTGTAGCATTTGAAAACACAGCACTTTTATAATAAAAGATTTTGTTTGGCAGCATTACACAATTTTTAGTAATATAAACATTGTATTCTAGCTAAAATTTGGTCAGCATACACTGTTTAGCATAAAAGTACAATCTAGAGGAAGTTACTAACAAGAAAGTTCAACAAAGTAATTTTCCCTCCAGGTTTGCTTTACTGTTCCCCCTCCCCCCAGTCACAAGCCAAGTGGAAAAAAAAAAGCAATCTGGTGGATCTGAATGGTTGTTACCATATAGCAGCTACTCCCCTTAAAAGTATGACTTGTTGCTAGTGACAGAGCTGTTCCTTTTGATCATGTGGCAAAGATTCATGCACTAATATCTACAATTCTCAAACTCAAGCCCTGTGAAAGACTTCAGGATGTAAGTCATGCAACTATCACTATCTGACTGTCAAAATGGGGACAAGTTGATAAGTTTCCTCAGAAGAAATACCCTATCAATACACTTCATCCACTTCAGGTATTACCATATTCTCCACATTTAGTAAGAGTAATCTAGCTGTTGCTTTTGAATAAGAAGTCAATACTCAGTCTCTCACTCCTGTTACTCTTCCAGTTCCTCCACAGGAAACAGAAGTAGCTTCTCGGATAAGCAGGACATAAGCCAATTGAGGCTATATGGATCAGAAGTTATACCTTACACTTGAACCAAAATACAGTTCCCAAAGCACTAGTGCAATGTGCTGTGTGAAGCTCATCTTAATAGCACGGTATGCAGCTGCCATTCCAAACATTTCTTAAGCATATCTTCATGCAAAAAAGGTCACAGGAATCTATTCACAAGCCAATGAAAGGACTGGATAATTATAGTGAAGTCTGTATAAAACAGAACCTTCAACGCTTTTGCACACTTTTATTGAACAGAAGAGTCTGCATCAGGCCAGACTGCAATCTACTTTATCTTAGGGAGCTGGGGAACACAAAGTGAAGTTCATAAGTAAAAACCCAGCAATTGCTACCAGTAAATTGAACAGAGATTAAGTTAGCTGAACGGTGACAGCACTGAATGGAATGAACGTCAAGTCATCAAAAATTGTTCAAAAACATGAAGATCTCACAGGTTCGTTAGTACAGGTTATAAGTATATTCGTCGAAGTACACATCACGTTGCCTCTGGTGGCTACTCTTCGCAACCTGTTAATGCTGTGAATTAACAGCCTCACTCCTTTCTTCAAAGGCACATGCATGCTTGGAGCAGAGGGGAACGACACAAGAAGGATCAGTAAACATTTAACATGAGTAGCGCAGACTCATATTTCCACAGAGAAATCTAGTTCCCATTGCTATGAATTTGGTTCATAATAGCCACAGAAAATTCAGAAACTAAGCTGCTTCTATTATAATAAACTATGGTATTATTATTCACTGTACAAAAATGATAGAACTGGAAGTGCTTGTATGCTGTACACAAGGAAAATAAAAGAAAATAAAAGGACTAGGCAGGTACACTTATTTCTGTATCTACAGCAACAAATAGCAAAGCTACACAAAGCGAGGGAAAAAGGGAAGGGGGAATAAATTTACTTATGAGTAGTGTTCTTTAAAGGGCCAGCATGGGACCTAAAATTCATGTAAAATGGGCGAAAATCCTAAGCTTTATGGGCTTAACTGATCTAAATAAAGAACAAACGTGTGTCATTATTCTGCTTGTTTTATCCAAAAGGAGGTGACTGGGCTTGATAACACTTGAATCCAATGTAGGCAATATAGAATGGCAACTGAAAACTGTATTGGTATCAATCAATTGCTGAAAAGGGTACACAAAGCAGTGGCCCCGGCCTCCCTGCGCCAGAGAGAAAGCACAACCAACAGAAGAGAAGATGAGATTAGCGCATGAGAATAGCTGGAGAACTGTTACAAGTACATAAATAAACCAGTTTAGATGTTTTTTTCTTTCTGTCTTTCATTTACAATAAATCTAGACATGCTATTGTGCTGGACAGTTAAGAAGCTGTCATGCTGCATCGCTTCTCATTTTCATGGGCTATTTAACACAGCACATGACATTGCATTGTCATGTGCAACATTAACATACCGGATAGCTCTTCTGCATGCTCAGCATATTTGGCCAATTTGACATCTATATCATGCACAAGGCAGATTTCCAGTTGCACTTACAGCTTTCTGTATATTCACTATCTGGACACAGGGAAACTAAGAACACACAATCAATGCTAGCATAATACAAAATCTGAAGGTCTAACATTACTGCAGTATATATTTGCAATAACCAAATTTTCTTCCATTCTCTTTCTGACCTACTTCTGAAGTGCTTTCACATCACCATTAAAGAGTCTTTCAAAGGACAAAAGTACTATATGGTATTCACAATTAGCTCTTAGGTAAAGAATTAATGAGTCTTCCCAGATCTCCGACATCAGAGGGTAACCATGGAATTTTATTGAAACACAGATGATCAGGACTGATAAGATATGGCAAAAGTTAATGATAAAACTTGTGATAAAAATCTGTTAAAACATACTCCTTTAGACTTTTTCTACTGTCAGTAAAATTAGCAGTGTTGATTCTTCACCTGTTGAAGTCAACAGAGTTGATTTCAGAGGGTTTTGTATCAGACTCTACTTACTTGTGTCTTCTTTGTCCATTTAGAGGAAGGACACAAGTTTGTTTCACTACCCCTTAGCATCTGAGGAAGCCTGGTAGGTTTTGAGCTATACCTTTTTTCTGTATATCCTGAGAAGCACAAGATTACACAAGCCATCTATCTTACTTATACCAATCGTTAAACCTATTACGGAAAGCAAGAGTCTAATTTCTTATGACATCAAGACAGTGTGTTTTTGAAGGAAAAAAAAGAGAGACCGTATTTGTTTATGTGAAGGAGGTCTGATTTTAATGCAGACAGAAGGGGGAAGATACAATGGTTACAAAAAACTCACAAGCCACTTTCTGATCTCATTGTGAACGAGTGATGTCACTGAACCAAAAACATGAAAAATGTAATAAGAGCGCACGTGACATGACTTAATTTGTACACGTGGACTACTTACCTTTGCAAAATTACAATATCCACCTGTTTTGTTTCAAGCACCAAAGCACTGCAAACAGTTGCTTGTAAGCAACGGTTGCTTACAGTGGTTGCTCATAAGCAATGGTTTACAGTGTCTGAACATCTCTCAGTTTATGGAAACTGATGTAAAACAAATTTGACTTGGAATATCAGTTTAAAAATTAAAACAAAAAATCTGACTTTAATATTGAGCTGCGAGGGGTGTTTTCTTCTTATGATGAATAAGATCTTCTAAAGCCTTCTGAAAGAGTAACATGCAAAAAACCTACATCTATGCTGTATACGCATCTTAAGTATGTCTCTATTGAGCATTTATGTTACTATACGTCAGTCCTTAATGACATAACCATAGCCCTACTTTAACAATTTAGTGTAATATTATATAAAATTCCCTGGTATAAATAAGCCCTGATTAAAGTCAGTCACCTCTAAATACCCAGCCATCATAACTTTTTCCTTGGATATGATGCTGCAATACAGTAGGAATATTACAGTGTGAAAGTAACCAACTCTCTTCACAGCAAACAGTGAGAGCATCCCATGCTATTCACCACCTCAATAATCATTTACTCATATATCTTTATACTGAATATATATGCCCACTTTTGCCATTTCATTGTAAAATTTCAAAATAACAAACAGTAAGCTGTATAAAACTGCATCTTTAAGAAAAAGGGAAAAGTGTTCTGCAGGGAAGGCAAGCAGTTTCTTTTGAGAGCATAAAGCTGTCACGACAGGTGACTCATGTTGGGCTGCATTAGTCATGTCATGGCACATTACATAACGGGAGGCAATTGACAAAATATAAACTGACACATCACAACGTAGCTTGTCAGCAGTGGTATGTATAAAGCTAGGCTTTTTAAAGAAAACACAGGGAGGAAAGTACTGTGGGTTTTATAAACACCACTTGGAAAAAAAATGGTGTGAAACATTCTGCTGTGAGTTATATTTTTACAAGGACACATTCTGCTACACTTAGTTTTTTTGAGAACTTGTGTTTGAGTAGACCCATTGATCTCAAAGAACTGAATTCAGCTGAACTCCTCGAGAGTTGAATACTTTTCTATGACAGTAAATTCAGTCATATTTATTTTGCAATTTTTAGTTTTCCTTTTAGCTATTCCATCCTTACCCACTGCTCAAAAGGGCCCTATGTTGTTTGCTTTGCGTACACTATAATTACACATAGATTCTAGCTTATGACTTTGAAGAGTACTTGCCAGGTACTCCACCTTGGGTCAACATATTCCATTACAAACCACATAATTGAAAATCTCAAAATAGGTGCAATACTGTGCAAATGCAGCCAGCTGCGATTCGGCAGCGGCAGCCCCTTCAGGGGACAGTTCTGAACTTGCAAACGAATACTTTCAACACCCTGCTTTCCTGCACGCATTTGACCGATGAAAGCTTGTATGTACACACACGTGCAGAAACGGTTCATTCAATCTATTCACAGCCAGTTTCATACACAAACAAGAAGCTGAGGTTCATATAAGAGCAAGAGGTGTCCCAGAGCTTCTCACACACCTCAGCAAGGCCACAACAGAGCCTGACCACGCCTTGACCGCGGGACTTCGCCGGGGAACGCGCCACCTCCCACCACCTCAGCCACGGCGAGCTCCCTACCCCACGGCAGCCAGCCACGGACACCGGGCAGGAGAGGGCGGCGAGGAGAGGGCGAGGGACCTACCGCGGGGAAGGTGCGCACCACGCCGAAGCCGCCCGCGCCGCCGTCCCACCAACGGTCGCTGCCGCTCGCGCCGCCGACGCCCCTCAGACTTGCCGCTGCGGCCGGCGCAGGCGGAGCCACCGCCTGCCACGTGACGCCCGGGGCCAAGCGGCGCCTCGGCGGCCCCGAGGCCCGCAAGGGAGGCAGGAGCCGCGCTGCGGCCGCGTGCGCCGCCCGCGGCGCGAGGCGGGCTGGGGCCGGCGGGGCAGCGCGCGGGCGGCCGTTGGCCGGCGGCCGTTGGGGCCTGGCTGCCCTTTCGGCGCGCCCTGGTTTGCGCGAAGCTGGGAGCAGCCGCGGGGCAGGTTTCCGCCGGCGGCTGCAGGCAGGCACGGCTCCCGTTGGAATAAAATGGCAGGGAAATGACTCAACATCAATTGTACCAGCAGTAGGGACACCTTATCGCAGCGCTTTCTGTTACCCTGGAGCCGTTCCCGTATTTGTGCTGAACCAGGTGTTGTTTCTGCCAGCTCGTATCCACTGAAGTGCAAATGACAGACACTATGTAGGTTTGATGGAGAGGTAGAGCCTCCCATCTGCTGCCTATGGCAGTTGTAGATGTACCGCCACAGCCAAAATTCAAATCCTTTTGAATTTTGATTCAATCCTCTTGATGAGGCATAAACAGGATATTCATCACATGAATCAAATGCCCAGTCCTAGTCAGGCCAATAGGAGGTGTGCTCAACTAATTTCTGGTGAAAATAACCCCTATTATATCCTACAGCTCAGGAGTACCCAATCCTGCTTTTCTGTGAGCCACATAACAAAATTTTCATACGGGACCACAACCCATGAGCACTCCCAGACTGCCTACACCAGATGAGGAGTGGTTATGTTTGTGAATACAAAGCAGCGCATCCGCTTACTCCCAGTTTTCTCCAGCGGAGAGCGCTCCCTGGGATGTGCACTGGAAGGCGGTTTGTGCAAGTCACAAGATCCGTACGGCCTGTGCCAGGGCAGGAGTGGCAGACAAGCCGGCAGGGTTCAGGGCTGGGTACAGACTGAGCCTGACAGCAGCCAGGCGACGTCAGGCTCGGTGCCCAATTCGGATGCGCTGCCTCCACCAGCCGCGGATCTGTGGCCTTCGGTGGCTCCTGCTGCTGGTGGCGTATCTCACCCGTTCAGGTCGTGAGCCACGTGCAGCTTGAAAGCCTCTGGCCAGCTACACCTGGCTCAGCACTTCCACACGAACGCATAAGCTGGAGCCTGCAAAAGCCTCTATGACGGATTCTGAAGGGAATGACCACATTTCAGCTATGTCAGGGCATTACAAGGGTGCCCTCAGATCCTCTCTACAGCTCAGTAGGCTAAAAAGGGTACTTAATCAAAAATGTACTTTGATAGCCCCAGAATTCCTGCTGTTAGGATGATGAACTTGAAATAGTTTATCATTATTACTATTTCTGGCATCATCGCTGTTTTATGAGCACAGAGAAATGTGCACAATTAAAAGATGGCCTAGTGGCAGAAGGGTTTGTATCTGTATGTGTATGTTCACAAATACATAGCTTTTGTATACAAGCATTTATCTGCAAATTAAAAATCAGGCTTCCTTCTTCTGGAGGATTATAGTTAGATGCTGAAATATGATTAAAGAAGAAAGTGTGTACATGCAGATGCTACCCCTGTTCAACCCCTAAAGCCAACCATGCATATGTCTCTAAACATTAAACACAAGTTTGGTTACATTTTCCAAACATGGAAAAATACAAGACTATGCAGCAACATATGAAACTACTTTTTGAAAGTACACCTCATATCACAAACGAGGGGCAGGGAAAGTGCTTTTACTAGGTTGTTTACATGATCCGCTCTTAACATGCCCAGAGGTCCAGTGCTCGGTCATGAAGCTCTGCAGAATCGCCTGGGATCAGTGAAGGGATGGTGCAGGGAAGTAGTACGTAATACTTAATGCTGAACCTTCAGTGTATTATTTCCATTTCCCATACAACAACGCACTTTCCCCTGTGTAAATACAAATGCTTAACCAAAATCCCAATCCAGTGAAAGTTTGAGCTGAACCTGAAATCAGCCTGAAAGTCTGCAGAGGACATTGCTACTTCCAGTGAGAAGTCATGGCAACAAGTCTTTATATGGGGGGCTTAACAAACACACTGCATTCAACCCATATGTCACAGGTCAGAAACTAGGACCCCAAATTACAGCTGGACAGACAGGAACCATACCTGGCATCCTTCTCAGAAGAGACAAGCTTTGGAAAGGGAGGAAAGTTTTCAACCGCTGTAGATTACTTAGACTATGGTATGCAGCTGTTAACATGGTAAGCAACGGTAATCGCTGAGGTAAATTAGACTGGCCTTCTCATTTGCAGTGCTTGTCACAGATCCACATGTGGCTGGATCTGCATGCTTTTTTAATTTTTGAAGTGAAACTTTCTAAAGACAACTTCATAGGCCTGGTAGCACATTTTAATATAGAATTAATAAATTCTTAATACCAGTAGATATTACTGTGTTTACAAGTTGCGTGACATCTCTTCTGTGTTGTTTCCACTTAAGAGCATAAAGAATAGTAATTTGTACAATTACAGTTTGTTACATGAGGAACTGTAGAGTTTTATTTTCTAAACATATTTTTTATGCTTGCTTTTAAGAACCTGTTTTTTTTTTTTCCAAGTCAAGCATACCCACATGCTTTGTCCTGAAAATTCTCCAACACCCACCGCATTTTGACTGCTGCTCATTTTGTCCAGAAGAAATGAATGCACGGTTAGAAAAACCATATCTGTAAAACACTACTTTAGAATCTATCCATTTGAGATTCATGCTGTTTATAGCTAATATACATGCATCCATTGTGCATTTTCCTCATCCCCCCAACATGCACTTGCACACAATAAAACTGCACGTTTCATCATCTGTACAATAGCACACTTTTCATTTCCAGTCATGCTAACTGATGCAAAACTTGAGCAAAAATAACCCAGAATAAAACTATGTCATACACACGTCTTTCTCATTCTTTGTAACAATGAGAGAAATCTCAGAGAAATACTTTTTTTCTTCGTTTTTTATTTTTGGTATTTGAACTTGTAACAGAGAAGAGGAAAAAAAAGCTGTGGAAATGTGATCAGCCCAACCTAAGGGCAATGTCTTTTTTACTCATCAGGCTATATTTAGAGCTGTCACTTGTTAAGAACACTGTCAGCTAAAATGAATTTACAGAAGAGGCCTTGCGTTACACACATGGCCTGAAGCACTGATACTGTAACATCACAAGCAACCAAAAGAAAAGGAATATGTGATTGTACAGTCTCATATTGGCTAATTCTTAACACTTTCATACAAATTTTAGCAGTTAGCATTAATATGCTTGTTGCCAAGGAGCTCCCTTTCCATTTCTTTCTTAAACTATGTGTCTTCTCTTGCTTAAAGTAATATCTGTATTAAAACACCATGCTCTTTTTCAGTCAGAAGAATACTTATTTCAAGATGTCAACAGTCCAAATCAAGAATTTCTACAATAAAAATAGTGCTTAGGCACAGAAATACAAGGCTTATTAAGCTCTTCTTTTTATTATTCTTTCAACAGCAGAACTTAAGAATGCTGAAATTAAAAAATTAAAGATATATTTTTTATCTTAACTTCATACATCACTCTCACATAAACACAGGTAGCAGACTTTATTGGCCAGCACACCGCTCTGTCTCCTGTCCCAGAATCATCTCTTTTCCTCTTTGAAAACGGTGGATACCTTTCAGAGCCTCCAAAATTTGCTCAGATGGCAGGGGATGACACACTGTACTAGCCATGGCTAACTCTGGGTGGGTTAGTTCCCAGCTAAAGTGAAAGGCAAAGAGAATACATCTGCAGTAACAGCAAGTAAGAAGCAAAGTGCGTGCCTCCAAATTTTCCAAGGTGCGCTGAACTTCTGTGAGGCCGTATGGAAAACCCAGTCTCAGCATGACCAAAAATGAGATTCTCCCCAGCCAAGCTAGCCACAAGTTTCCATGTTAAGTGAATATTCCTAAATGGTATTCAGTTAGGTTCCTGGTGTTTGCTATAGATGATGCTTTTGAGGACCAAGAAATAATTAGAAGATTTCATAGAATGCAAAAAAAAATCATTTTTGGAAAGTAAGTAAAATTATTTTAGCTTACTAATGATAAATTCTCTACAGGCAAATCTAGTTACTTTGAATTAAGATTTTGGATGACAGCTTTAAAATCCAAGAGGATCAATGGCATTTAATAACTGCAATAGTACTGATCTACTATCTTATTTTAATGACTGAAGCCTAAGACGCACCCTAGAGATGAAAAATGCACTCCCAGTGGAACTTTACTGATATCAAAATGAATTTGACCATATACTTCTGTCTAGGATCCTCTCTATAAATAAGTGGATAAGATGTATCCTTTAGTCGTAAAAGAAATTAAAAATTGAAGTCATTGCTGTCCAATTGCACTACAGGTTTCAACACTGTGAATGCTTGGAATGTATGCCAGAAATGCATGGTGCCCATTTGAATTACTGAAGGCCTTTGACAGGCCATAAAACAAAAACAGAAAAGTCTTTCATGTATTTGAATTAGGAACAAAGGATAATCTACATGGAAAAGACATCCCTTGCAACACAACCTGTCAAAGGTACAGGATCAATTACATCTTACAAAATCATAGTTTAAACTCAGTGTGTTTCCATTTCTCTCTCAAGGCAGAGCAAGCCCACCTCACCAGTCAACAGGGTTTATGGATTTTCTATGGGATGCAATGCACTGGATGTGTACCGTTGTTTCAGTTAACAAGGACAGAATAATTCAGTGCTTTTTTTTTTTTTTTTAATAATTGCTTGTTTGGTGGTCACATGGTGAGGTTTGAGAATCTCACTCTTGCTGAACTTATGAACTACTGAGCTCACTGATGACTTGAAACCACTATATTTGTTCCAATCCATGTGCCAAAAACCTTATTATGTTCTTATTTTCTGGAGAGGGTTTTATGCAATAGTTCACTTCCAAAATGAAATAACTCACTTCAGATATTGTTCTTGAAGAAAAGATTATGTCATATGGAGCCCAGTTCTATATATTTTCAAAACCTCATGGAATAAACTCAAGAGTTTCACTAAGCCTTAAGCCTGTTCTGTGACATGAAGTTTAATAGAGGCCAGAATATAAAATGATAGCATTGAGTCACGTTCTGAAACTTGCCATTTTTTCTTACAGTGACTTGATAAATTGACTTCAATAGATATATTTCTTTACTTCCTATACAAGAAGTAGAGTATACCATTGCAATAGCCACATTTGGGGAGTATTAAACTCAAAATCTAAGGATCCCCAGTTTGAGCCCAGGCTTTGCAATACTTTCAAAGACATTCAGGCTGATGGGGATACTCCCTAATTTCTATATGATTTGGATCACGGGAGATTTGCCCTTGGGTAAAGAACTAGTCATCAGTGCAGAAGACAGTAAATGCCTAATAGCAGAAGTTCAGCGGCATACAGAAATATCCCAGTTAACTCAGAATGAGCCACCTTGATTACTGCAACTGACAATTGCAGAGGAAGTATCCCTCCAGTGTGTATGAGCATGGTAGCATAACTATAACACTTTCAGCACCCAACCTAGCTCTTTTAGAGCTAGCTTAGATAATTCAGCATATTATTATGTGGGCACATATCCCAAACTTGATAATATATCTGCTGAAGATATACATACCTACTAAAAACAGCCTGGATGAGTTTGTGGAAATCTCTTGCATACTCCATCTGAAACCAATGGAGAGGGAAAATTGTACCTGGGAGTAAGCTGAGCAAATCAAATGTGAAGGAGAGGCTGAGTAGAGGAAATCTTATTCCAGAAAGTCAGTAAGGGTGACTAGGAACTAAGGTCTGTATGCAGCGCCAGTCTGCACTTTCCTTGGGTACCTTCAGTGCAAGTAAGAGGCCAGAAAATGCAATGTGTATATTCATGTATTCTTCTACAGCATTATTCCCTAATGGTGATTCAATTGCTTAATGTCATCTAGATTTTAAAATGGAGCTTTTATTTTTAGGGACATTCTAATCACCTACCAATCTGCAGAAGGGGTAATTTAGCAAATGTCTATACAAAGTATTAATAGATTGTTGAATGTTGTACGTTCAACCCAAAGTAGTCAGACTAACTAGCACTATGTTCTGTGTTTTTACATCAAAGTAACTTATCCAAACATTTAATCTTTCATGTGCCCTTTACACGATGGTCGATTTTTTTTTTAATTTAATATAATATCACTGTAGGGTAAATAATGCATATGACGACATGCTATTTATAAATAAAACATTAAGGCTGTCCCCCAAATCACATTCTTTTATGTTAGCCACATCAAGTATCTTCCAGATTTTCCCCAGCTGTGTCCTACAATATTTCCGAGTGCAGAATGATGGACTTATTCTCAGTATGAACATATCATAGAGTAGGGCACAGGTAGAGACTTCTGTTATCAATTATATCCTTTTATGTAACCCAGCAGGACTATTTGTCTTTTATTTACAGTGAAAATGTTTAATGAAAGAGCACAATACAGATGAAAAAGGCTAGGATCAGAAAGAGATTAACTGGTGTTTTATAACAAATGCTGTATCTCCAATATTTAGTACATCTATGCCACTCACACATCCCCTACTGTCTTTAATGGGGATTAGGAATGGGGAATAGGAGACAGCTTGCTTCTGGGCCCAGTATTTTCCATTGTGTAGATCAGAATTATGCCTTGTGTCATGGCTTCAGCCATGCTGCAAAAGCCCTGAAAAATAAATATCTTAGGGATTTTGCAACCTTGTATGGACTGCCAAAATAAGGTTTCCTCCCTCTGTTTTAATGAAGTCCCCTTATATATGTTCACAGCGCAGTAAGTCAGAAGCCTAGTTTAGAACAACCCTCTCAGGATTTTAGTGGGGAAGCTATAAAATCTTCAGCTTGTTCCAGCAAACACTTTTCCTAGTGCAAAATAAATCAAGACAGAATGCTCTCCAAACTGTTAGGTTTTTATTCCCTAGAATTTTCTATCTATCTGGGTCATATAGTCATTTAACATCCTTGGGTGGGATCACAGCTATTGATTTCAGTGCTGAAAGTGACTGAGTAAATGGTATATAATAACAGCAGTGCATGAAACAGCAAGACGGGTAGACCAGGTCAGCCTTTAATTGGTAAGCACATGCTTGCTGAGAGTTAATAGGAAGGACACCGCTCTAAAAATGGTGAAGAAGACATTATTTATGGTAAAGAAGTTTACGCCTAAAAAAAAAAGTGATTTCCTGACTGAAAAAGAAATCAGTTGTTAATAAATATTCGTTGAGCTGTCTCTTGCATTCATGGCTACACTCAAGGTTAATCTAAATTAATTTCTAAAATGGATTATTTAAACAGCATTAAATCCCTGTGTATACTGTGCCATTTAGAATTAAGGGAAAGATTTGTTTAAGTGATTTCAAAAGTGATAAACTAATGCTCTAGCAGTCTCAGCTCCTCTCCTCTTTCAGGAATCAGAATTTTACTGGGATAGAGCTTTTAGTTTTAAGAGAGGAAAATAATTCTTAGCTGTTCCTTCATAAAAGAGGTGTTTGATTTGTGCTATTAATGGTGGAAATGGTACTGATTCTAATTCTCACGTTTTGTCCTAGGCTTTCTCCCAGAGGTCCACAGATGCTTCACAAAGTGGCATTTGTCTTTGATGCATCTAGTATTTGTTCTATTGCTTGCTCTAAAAATGAGGATCCAGGTTCTAACATGGTGTTAGGGGCTAAGTAAGATCAGCAGAGGGACTTGCAGAAAGGCCTGATGTGCTCAATGGACCACACTGCAAAGTCAGTTCTGCACTAGTTGTACTTGGCACCTGCTATTCAACTTCAGTGTAATGGATTATAGCAATAGGGGGCTGAAAGTAACTGATTCCAGATTACAGTGATCTCACCTGGAAGAAAGCATCAGAGTTCACTGGTGAGCTGGAAAGATTTAGTCTTACTATTTATACTACCACTTTTATTTTAGCTATGATATACTGTGCAGATTTCACCAACCCTCAAATGAATAAACTCTGCCATGTACAAATTCGTTTAGTTATGCATAAGACAATGAAATAGAACTGATCTGGGAAATGATGTTCTTTGATTCCTTAGAGCTTCATTATCTACAATACAATTTCTATCTAAATTTTACTATGGAGAGACGTAAAGAACAGACTCCAGATTAAACTGTATCCTGTTCTAAGGCTCATTTATTTTCATTTATAATAAAATAATCATAGTTAATAATTACAGTGGGACTTTAAATAAAGTAAAATAGTAAAGGCTTTTCATTATGCTCCTGTAATTAAACTAGTCTTGCTTTCATAAAATGAAAGAAAACGAATAAAAGCTCAGGCACCCAGTGAAATTGGTTTGTTCAAGACCGTTCAAATTTGTTAATTATGCTGCACAAAAACAAGCAGCATTGATTAGATACATTCTGCTGAACATATTGTCACAATGGCTTCTAAATGCTCTGTTTTATCTTTATTACCTCAGGGTAATGAATTGTAATGTAAAGAGCTGATGAGTAATTAAACTCATCAGCTGTGGATGTGGAGATATTTTTAGTATCATATGATGGAAAATGCTCTCAGGAGTAGCAAGGATGTATTTTCACAGCATATATTATATGCCTTAATAGCTGTCATGAGGGAGCACTTCATATTCTGTTTCTAAATGGCAAAACTATGAAAGAATACATCTGTCTTCATTTGTTATTATTTCCCTGCCCAAGACCAGGAAGTTTAGAGAGGACTTCTTTCTGAGCTAAAGCCATTTTCTCCTTGCTGAGTACCAGCAGGATATGCTAGGTCTTTTGTTCACTGCTATCACACACATGTCATCAGATAATGTTCTTAAAATTGTCAAGGTACACCCTAAAACTATGGTTTTCAAGTCCATCCACTATTGTCATTGCTCCAAAGTACCTCTTCCAATTTCCGGCCTAAATTCATCCATGACCAGGTTAGACCTCTTTGTTCTTACGTCAACTTGTAATTTAAATAGTCATTTTCCTTCCTTCCTCTGAAAAACCTACCGTAATGACACAGCCCAATCACATGCCATCTTGCTTCCAATACACTGGAATTAAACAGGCCAAACTCCTTTAGACTATACTTAGATGAAATGCTCTGTTGACCATAGTGGGTCTTCTTAGAACGTATTCCACTCTCCTGTCTAGTAGTCCACCTATCTAGTAACGTTCCAAGTGGGCTCTTGCTAGCGCTCTTTACAACCGCAATTAAATCTCCCTCATCTCAGATGGAAATATCTGGCCTTATGCAGATGCAGAATTCCAAAGATCACCCAAATTTGATATCCCAGTCTTCCTTAGTACTGACAATGCATTCCACAACTGGCCGTTATGGATACTAACTTGGATATTGGATGCTGCTTGATAAGGCCCTAGAACAAGTGTATTACAAGACATAAAAATAGGAAATGTAAACAGTAAACAGTAAGCAGACAATGGGAAACGGTGGAACGTACAATGACACTGTGGGCTGCGAAAAATGAGCTGCAGCTACCACCAGCTGTAAACATTGATTTATCATAATAGCAAACAGAAATCAACAACAGTAATCTACCCCTTTTGGCACCCTCCCAGCACGCAGCAATAAAAGAATAACATAGAAACAACTGCCTAGTCTCTTAAGGAAGAATGTCAACGAATGCTTAGTTCTTTATCCTGACTCTCCTACTGAGTGGGCATGAAGCCCAGTTACAGCTACACAAGGAGCAGGCTCATGCCTGCTGAGCAGTACTGGCACACAGAGGCTGGCTAACAGCTCCAGAGCTGCCCCTCAGCCCCTTGCCTGCATGCTCGGTACCCCTCACTCCATGCCGCCACCTGAGAACCGCTTTGGGCAACGTGGAAGAGGCTGAGCTTTTCTGAGTGACAAGCATGGGCCTCCGAGGGGGAGACGGAAGAGACGAATCATCACCCATATGGGAGCTGGCAGTTCCTTTCACTGACTCGTGAACCTGATCATCACGTACTTCAGCCTCTTCATCCAGCCTGATGCTGCCTGCATATTGCTTTGGGGCCTTTTCCTTCTCTCAGCTGTAGCCAGCCACATGTCTGCTGTTCTCTACTTTCTCTACTTGAAATGAATGATTAACTGCTTCAGACATTACCTACCTCAGGCTTGGAAATCCACCTCAAGTTCCAAGGAACCGACTAAGCATTCACTTCTCTCATATTATGTCTGTGTTCCAGCTTCCACCTCAGAGCAAAAATACACTTGCTTGGTGATTCAGCAGTTCCACTCCAATCTTTGCACTTTGCAAGAAATTCCATTGTCCTACACCGTTTCAGTCTCTCTCTCACATTTTGGTAGGCATTCAGGCAAAAGCGCCTCCTGTGCCAGCGGGGCGCTCATGCTCCTCCGGAGCCAGCGGCACACGCTGCTGAGGGACGAGACTAACACACAACTTTCCATTTTCTTGCTGAGTCACGGTGTGTCATGGGAGGGCAGGGAGTGGGTTGCCCTTTACTTCAGCAGAGATACAAACAATACATAATCATACTTAGCCATCCCTTGTACAAGGCTTTACAATCTACATACTGAGAGCTCTATATTAGTTCTAAAAATATTTAATCCACAAGTGTGCCATGTACATACATCTTTATTCTGAAAGAAGGAGATGTGCCTTGCTGTATTTTCCATCTTTCTTTACACCTTCTTCATTACTTGTGCACTCATCTCTCACAGGTGTTCAAGCTGTTGTCCTATTCTTCCATTTATCTTTATTGTTTTTTGATTCTTATTCCAGCTCAGTTTGGAACTGAAGGATGGAATAAAGCATAGATCATTCCACAGAAAATTACTAGAAATGTTCTATTACTGCCTGATCCTGGCCACTACAATCAGTCTGCGTTTTGAAATCACCTTACCTGGGAACAGATCCAATTCATTTCATAGTGTAACAGATGAGTCCTTTAGTGTGTGACAATATCAATATTTACACTTTCTGTATGATTACTTATTCTTGAGATATTTTTATCATGTCCCACTTAAAGAAGCCTGCTTAGGGTTCTCATCAATGAAACTTACAGGGATTTCTATTTCTAATAGTCTCATCATGTAGAGGGAAAAGTAAAGTTACCTTTCTCAGCAGTGAGTCTTTCCAAATCAAAACACTATTTTTCCCTAAAGAAAACATGTATCTGCTAATTCCTCAAGCAGACAGTACTTCACATCACATCTTTACATAAGGCTGAAGTAATAACATACATCAAAGCTACACTGAAGTGTTGAAAGATTATTTTTTACTTAAAACAAAAACGAAAGTACTTTTTAGTACAAATTTCAAGAACTATATTGTGACTCTTCCCCTACTACATATAAGAAAAATGTAAAAGTAAATGCACATGAGTCAATGCATATGGTAGACGAAGCATGAGAATGGCTACTGTGTTCCTCTGCTTTCAAATCCTAGCTCTGACAATCATTTTCTTGCCCAAGGCAAATCATTTAAAACTCCTCGGATGCACTTCTCTATGAAATAAAAATAAAAATATTTAATTGCCTAAAGCTTTTACCGTAGATTAAAGGCCATGAGAAATACTATGTGTGAATTAAAAGGAGCTGAAAACAAACAATTTGTAACTACATGATTCTGAGTTAAATGCAGTGCAGTGGCAACCAGACATAATCCAGATAAAAATCATTGGGATTTCACTAATAGCATCGCAGAACCGTTTTTAAACTGTATAAATCAACAGAGTAACACCAGAAGCTGGCACAAAGTGCTCAGCTAATTAAGCAAGTTTACTGAAGTAAGATTGTAAATTGATGTGCTGGGTTATAGACATACAGCTGAAAAAAGCATCCGTGCATGCATGTGAGATGAAAGAGTTAAAACATCTCTGAAGTTTTACCACAATACCTATCTCCTCCCATTCTGTCACGTAGCTTTTCCTTCTCTGCAACACTGCTGCAATGTCTCACATATTCTCAGATTCCCAATGCCCCTTTTCAAGAGGCAGCCTTATGCATTCATGGCTCATGCTGAAGCACAGATATGTGGAGGGGCCAGCTGGTCTGAGAGGATATTCACTGCATCTCAGTCAAGGAAGGACCAAACAGCACATTGATTCAGAAATGGCTTACAGACCATAAAAGCCTGGGCTAGATTCTTCAGTGAGCGCAATCACCACAGTCCCACTGAACTTTGCTCCATTTTATTTTAAAGAGCTTTGTTAATTCTGCTAGCATAAGGTCTATTTACCTACTTTGCTTTTTCAAAGGTCACCTTTCCCTGTGATAAAAATTAGTCTCATTTTATTATAAAAGCTTTAAGATGGAAAAATGAAAGCACTGGATTTCTGTTTAGGTTTCACATTTAGTCAGGACTTTAAAATATCTGGCCAAAAATTCTAAGAATTAATGTGTAAAATATATTTTTAGTATTTACAGTACATTTACAGTAAAAGAGAATGAAATCAAGGGGCAAAAACGATAATGAATGGTTTCCCTAAAAGATCATAATGTGTGAAATTCAGAGAGACTGTATCTCTTCGGACACAGCTTAAATTAAAAAAAAAAGTAGCAGCATATTACATAAATCTGAGAGACATCTGCATGTAAAAATCTTTAACTGCAACTGCAACCCACAACTATCCAAACCTCTCTGAAAATCATATGTTTTACATAAAAGTAACTGGCATTATGTTACTGTGCGATGAAATCTCAGTATAAGTCATACTTAATTATACATTCAGGGAAAAAAGTGAATATTTTAACCCACATCTCAGATTAACTCTAAAGAACAAAAAAGAACAAAATTCATCAACCCACTGTATCCCTACAGTGTATTTCTATATAACCATAATAGGAGTAAGCAGCAAAAAAGCTTTATTCTTTACTAATTGAAGGATACATCAAAACTCAAATTAAAATGTTCTGAACTGGGATGATCCACTCAAGAGTGAGATGGTATGCTTTAATATTTGAAGCCCAGCTAAGCTGTCACCCTAAATTTAAGTTGGTGCTTCAGAAGAAGGACAGCATGGAAATCAGAAACTCCTGTGTCAGTTGTTGAACCTTCCTCTGGATTGTAACTAGAGATAGCAGAACCGCTCCACTGACCCATGCTGTTCTTTTAATTCACTTATTTTTTTAAAAAATAACTCAGTCATCCTGTGTCTTTTTTAAAAGAACAGCTTAAATATGCATTTATACACAAGCGCCGTACTGTCGTAAACCATTGACATTCATCTCCTTTGAGAAACAAGACAATAATTTATTCACCTGTCTACCCTCCAATTACAGACCATATGTTAATGGAGTCTATACATCAGTTGCCTGTTTTGGTCGATGGCACAACGTGATCATAACGCCAATGGCTTCTTAGTTATTTCTACAAAGAATCTGGTATTCTCTTTTATTTTGTTTTATTAACAAGCTCCTCATTATTTATAGGATTATAAGTTATGAGATTTCACTGTTCTTTTGTTTACATATAGCAGAGTGACTAATTGCTTTTTGTTGCCCTGAGGAGATTAGAAAACTCATCTCATTACCTACATTCATGATGATTTGTTCAACTCATATATAGAAAATAAAAACCTTACTTTCAACTCTTGTGGAATATATGAGCTACTAAAGTTGAATTTGCCTCCACTAAATTAAAAATTAAAGTATTATTTTCTGAAGTCTAGAAACCAGAAGACATAGCCCTGTTCAGAGAAAACTGTAGGCCTTTGCTGCACAGGAGATCCCACTAAACAGTCCTAATAGGTCCCTCTGACATAAAAATTTATTTTCTTAATTTAATTATACAACTACCATATAGCATTTTGCATCTGAGAGTTAGCTTGTACTTATGGCTTCTAATCTATGACCCAAGAGAACAGAGATCATCCTTTCTCCTCCAAAATTCACTCATGCTCTCTGAATCACTCTTACTCATCAGTAAGATGTTCAAAACGTAAGTACTTGTGCTGATCTGGCCTATTTAGAAAGGTTTGAGATCATCTCCTGACCTTCTGGAACCTGCAGGAGTGACTGGAATGTAAATCATTGATAATATGATTGAATCATGCTCATAAAGAGAGGGATGCACATGAATGCAACAGACACTGCGCTGAGTGTTAACATGTGGAGATAGCATCGACAGTGATATGGGCTGATGAACAACCACATGGTTTGGTTGTTTCTTCAATAGAAGAGTGTAACAAAACCCCTCTTTTTCTTTTCCCTGTCTTTTCTAACATCGGATATTACCCCTTATTTATTTTCTCTCATATCTTTATGCAGTCAAGCCATAATTAATGAATCACCATTTGAGACTATATCTGAATAAGATAGCTCCCAACTTCTTTTTGCTCATTTGAAATGTTTTAGCTTCAGCAATTCAGATTAAAAAGAAGTATAAAGAAAAGCTTCCCACTTAATAAATAGAGTGAAAAGACAGTCATTACAGTCAATAAAAAAAAAAAAAAAGGAGGAAAAAAATCCAGTAAGTAGAAAGAAAAGTGATACATTTTAGGAAAAAAATGCAGAACAGTGCATCCAGGTCACTGGCTGCTAGATTTTTTATGCACCTCTATTCCTAATGCATTGTGTAGATGATACGTCCTTTTCACAAGTAAAATGTTTTTTGCATTTTGTTCTCATATCTAATCACTCCTAAGGGGCAAAAGGATTTAAATCTGCAGAAAGTTTTGCAAACCAGAACTACTTTTGCAGACCTTCTGAAGATAAAAGCAACTTGAGAGGTCAGACAGTCATAAGATATGCCCATTGTAAATATCAGTAATATACTAGCTGTTTCATCTTCTGAAAATAAAGCAATTATTTTTGGTTGTTCTGTGCTGGCAGTCAAGACAACGGACTGCTATAATGTGCTTATCTGAATAAGCACATACACACACACACACACACGTATAGACACATACACATGTATGTGTATATATACACATACGCACATACACTGACTTCAAGAATTTGATCCAAAACTCAGTGAAATTAATAGAGATTTCCACTGATTTCACTAGGCTTTGAATCAGGCCTTAAATCTCTCACTGTTGTGGATTTGGGGGGCATTTTTGGATTTCTGGTACTTTAATTTTATTGCAATGCTGGATGGATTTCATTAACATAGTTAACTGCTGCAGGACACCAGATTAAGTGGAGATGGACATACAGGTTTAAAAAGACCTGCCCTCAAGGTGTAGCTTGCCTTATCTTTACTGAGTTTGAATTATGCTGCAAAACAACAAAGACTGGGCAGTGTAAATCCAGATGTAATGAAAAATAGAACAGCAACAGAAAAAAAGGAAGACACTAATGAAAACACATACAGTAACATGCAGTATATATGACCTTACTTGAATAAGACTAGGATCCTAAACAGCTACCCATGAGCCTTAATATTTCATGGTTTTCATACACACACAGAGATGTGCATTTCTATAGTGCAGGCATGCAGCACAGTACTGAGATAGATTTTCCCTATTTAACAAATAGTGAGCAAATGGCAGTTCTTGTGACTTGCAAAAATTCTCTCTATAATTACTAATAATCAAAGTATATTGTTATAATTTGTGAGCTGAGTATTTTTGCATAATCTAGCTAATCATTGTTGGAGAAAAGATTATGCATCCAAATGCTGATTATCTTCATATAACATAGGTTTCTCAAGGATATACGATTAATTGGCTACTTGTGTTTGACATGAATTTACCTCTTAATCATTTTCCAGATTTAAAAAAAAAAAAAGTATCTTCACTTATCCCCATAAACCTGTATTTTTATAGCTCAAATCCTTAGAAGCAAGGATCTCATAAATACAGAATATATATTTATGGAAAGATTTTTTTAATGGCATCATTTATTTTTCTGGATGCATTTAACATTCAGCCATTCACTTTTCCATTCCATCAAATGATGATGAGACTATACAACTAGCTATGCTAACGTGCTTTAAGATTAACTATCGTTAACAAAAAACATCATTAGACTATTCTTCCCTTATGGAGGAATTACATATATACAAAAATACTAAAAATTGAAATGGTAAACCTTCCACTCTAAAACGGAAGACTCTTACAGAAACATCTCTCTCTATTTTTCATTCCCATGTGCACCTCTGAAATCAGCATCTCAGAGAGCTGAACAGCATCACTGTAGTGAAAGCATTGGACTCTTTTTTGTACTGCAGTGACATAAAACCCTCCTGTGACTTAGGGCTCGATTTATCATTACATTTTTTATACCATGTACAAAAGCCAATATAGAGTTCTGCTTACAAGCTGACTGTTCGGGTCTCCATGACTTTTCTTGCACATGACATCATCACGTATCTTCTGTCAAAGCACAGATCAGTGAGTGGTGGCTATATTTACAATCCAAAGTACTTGTGAATGAGGAGAGAAAAATGTGATTTTTTCAGATTTCCTAAGTGCTTCAATAGCATCATGCTAAGAAAAGTCAGACTTGAGGACAGTGGCAGTACAGTACAGAATGCTGGGAGGAAACAATCTGGAGAATGCAGCAGGGAGAGATTTTTCTGTAAGAGAAAAATAAAGGTGAAAAAAGAATATCTGTACAGCTTAAGCGTGCACAGATAATTTGGGGCAGTCTCCATGGAGGAGAGAATGGGACTCTACTTCAGAAAAAGAAGCAAATTTGTTCCCTACAAATGCCTAACACCTCCTGTAGCATCCCAGTGTGACTGCAAATCCATAATCTACTGTAACTATGTAAATGATAAAATGTACAGCTAAGGGGTATATAAAAGGGACAAGGTTATAGTCCTACATATTTCAGCAACTGTGTTGTTTGGTACACTTTGCAGTGGAAGCCTTGTGTCCTCTGAATATGACCGCTGTTATCAGAGGTAATTCTTATGTTCAAGATCTACAACAAGATTCTTATTTCCTCTCTTCTCTGTCTGCTCACTTAAGACTCACAAGAACCTCTTCCTCAAAGATCAGCTTTGAATGACTTCCCTAGAAATGTGCCTTTCATTTAAATTACTTAATTGGTTTTCTTCTACCTTTTAATGTGAAGCTCTAAAATGATATTTTTGGAAAACTTCTCTTGAGATTGGTACACTTTTTTCCACTATCTACTTTTAGGAGTGCGTATTATTTTTACTTTGTACAGAGAAAAGTGAATAAACTATATGCCACTGTGCCAGGTATACACAATGGGAGTTATGACAAATCTAGGCTATCTGTACTACAAGACATTTTCCTGTCACTTTACTACTACTATATGCAACAGAAAACAAAACAAAACAAAACAAAACAAGCTTTCAGTGTTCTGCAAGAAAATTATCATGATATCACCCTGCCTTTCAATCCAAACAACTGAAGATTTGCATTTTATACTGTTTATCTGTAGGAGAAAATAAAAACCTTTGCAGAAGTCTTTTTATACCATCTTACAGAGTTTAAGAATGATACTCCTTTTTAGAATTATAGAGGACAGGTCCTAGATGGGAAAAATCACAGTGGGAAAATGCTGTGAACTGCATTCTGTAGTTTAGGAAGGAGACACTTGCTTGTGGTTTCCCATAAAATCAGTTATCTATAAATAATTTCAATTTTCATAGAATTATCAGAATAAAGGCAAGATTATGCACAGCTCTTTTTCACTTAAACCAGTTTAACTGTCACTCAGATTCCTTGTGCCACAAAAATGCAATTAAGCTGCCTTTCTTCTGTCTTCCATTCATACATGTACATAATGTGGAGAAAATAAAAGAGCACATGTAGTAACATCAGAGTATTAATACTTGCGCAAAATGTTACACTAACAGACTAGAAAGCAAAATGATGTACAATACTGAGGACAGTAATGGCCCACATCACAATCTGAGATCTAATGACAGCCTGTGTTCGCTGCACTCCAGTGAGAGCACTCCAGAAGAGCCCAAAGACTTGAAACAAATATTTAAAACTGGATACTTTCCAAGAAAGAGAAGCAGTGGTTCTTTTTGGTAATCAGAGTCAGATACAGTATCCTAATGAGACTTTTAAAAAAGTTTCACCTGCCAAAGATGCCATTTGTTCATGGTAAGCTTCATGGTAACGTAGGTTTGTGGGCCTGCTTGCAAAAACATTGCTCCAAATCTTTTTTTTTGTTGTTATTCTTCACTGAAAGCTTTAGTTTGAGTGTTAAAATAAACAGTACTTTGATGTAGAAAGCCTCTTGCTACACATTGCTACATAAGCTACCTAGGCCTGTGCAGCAACAGCATTTAAGGTACTCTAGCAGTCTAGTCAAGAGATGAACAAGAAATGCGCTCTTATGGTACAGAGTTCTTTAGATGAAAACTTGGCTGTTGAAGCAGTTGGATAGATTGTCTGAGAAGATTTGAGCATCAAGATGAAAAAGTCTGGATAAAACTATATACTGCATATTTAAAAATGAGGAGGAAGGAGTGGGTGTAGAAAAAGATTGGGGGTTATCAGCTAGCCATTTAAACTTCAGTCACTGTAAAAATACTACAGAAAACCATCAAATAAACTACTTGAAAGCAACAAGAAACCAAGCAAATGATAGTCAACATGGATTTGTCAAACGATCTGATTTCCTTCTACGAGAGAGTAACAGGCCATGTCTATCAAGGCACAATTACTGAAGTATTTTTCGTAGACACTGTCTTATAGGACATACCAGTAAACAAGCTAGAAAGACAGTCTTGATGCAAATAATCTGTGCAGATGTAAAAAAAAAAATCCCATCCAGAGAGCAGTCACTTTTGGCTCCCTGTCAAAAGAAAAGCATTTGTGCTGGAGTCTTACAGGATTCTCTCCCATGCCTAGTTCTATTTGGTATTTTCATCAGTACTTTGCATGGTTCACTGTTGCAAGTATGTTGCAGCATTTGGCTCACTTTGACTTCAAAATGCATGGGCAAAAACTGCAAAAATGGCGTGGAAAAAGGATGTAATTCTTTCAGCTGTCCACAGCATCTAAAAGTGAAGACTGCAGATGCTAAATTCAGTTGGCACTCGTACATAAGCTTGACTGATGCACAATCTCAGCCTTAGTTTAACACCAGGAAAATAGTGACATTCTACCCCTGGCAGGGTAGATTATGAACACTTTTACTCGCTATCTAAATCTATTGCAGTAAAATTAAACATGCAATTAAAATCACAGTTTTGTTCCTCTGCAGAATTTCACTCTTTATTTCAATGATCTGGGTTAAGTTTCTTATGTTCTCTTCTCCCTTTGAAATCTGCAGTATGACTAAAATGTGATTTCTTTTTTTTTTTTTTGTGGGGTGCACAGTTTTAGGATTAAGACCAGCATTTTCAAAACCATGCTGCAAAAGCCAAACCAGCACTTGAGAATCTCACAAGCCAACATGAAAATATCAGTAACAGAAAAGGTGATAACATTGCTGACCAGGAACCAAGGCTACCACAGTAATGACTGAGCCATGGTACAGGATTTCACAAAAGTGATGTAGGGCAGAATTTGGTAAAAGGAGCTTAATCTCAGCCCACCCCCCTTTTCTTTTTAGGAATATAGCTCCCAAAGATTAGATAGTTTGCCTAAACTGAAGTCCTGCACAGTGAGGAAGGGGGTCTCACTAGCACCACCACCGACACCACCACCATTCCCTGGTATGGCACCCACATCATAATTCAGAAGATAGGACAGAGCCGTTCACCCTTTCTCCAGCATCATGGAGAGTCATATGCATTAAGCTGTATTGAGTTCTCACTTCTGCCAGAAGAGCTAATTGTTATGAAAATGCTAAAGATCGTCAAAATCAATGTTATTATTTCCACAAGTGTGTCTCTTGTGATACCAGCTGGCTAACTTGTCTCCATAAAAAGAAATTTAAAAGCCAAAAAAAATTTAAGTGACAAGAAATCCCCAGATGAACCAAGAACTGACAATAACTTGGAGAAATATTTTGTGTCAGAAACCACAACACTCAGAAGAACAAAAAAAAGAGCTTTAATAGCCTTTAAAAAGCATTTTAGGATAAGCAGGCCAAAATTAACTAGCTTAAGTGTGATTTAAAACCCGCATAAGGTGGTTGGAGGGGAAAATATGCTACATTTCGTGCACAGCCATCAATCTACTGTTTTTTCAATGTATCAGCTGCACGTACAGCCAGAATACATAAGCCTTTGCTGAGCTTATACCCAAATGAATGAATTCTAAATCTATATAATCCCCGTAAGTATGAAAAACAGACATTCATAATCCTGACCTAAAGTGAAGCCTACCCTCCATCCACATGCAAATGCTTCAGAGCTGAAAACTGTTTCATTTTACTTCTCCAAACAGAAACCAAACCCCCATTTGACGTGTTCTGAGTGCTCAGTTTTAGTTACCAGTGTAAGAATCAGCTATACTAAAATTAAATGAAAGGGATGACATTATTAACTATCACATGGATGCTTTATACTCTGAATCTTGGGTAGAGCGATGGTTTTCCTATCCTTGGGAAAACGTGGCAAACTCTTGATTAGTCCACATGCCTAACATCTCTTGCTATCTGCAGTAGGCCTGAAAGTCATTTCTACACAAATTTTGTCAATTTGCACTTTAAGTCTTCTTTATAGCTTCATGTTCCACAACACAGTAAATCCAACCTCCCTGCTCCAGCCTTTTTGTCTGCCCTTTGTGTTTCCTTTCTCAGCTTTGTACCTTTCATTCACTCCCCTGTGTCCACCCTCCTCTGCCACAGAAGTCTCCTCTCTCCTTTTTCAACTTCTCTTGCAGTTGAAACAATCCTCCTCTCC
The DNA here is from genome assembly GCF_040807025.1 of Struthio camelus. Lineage (NCBI taxonomy): Eukaryota > Metazoa > Chordata > Aves > Struthioniformes > Struthionidae > Struthio > Struthio camelus. The sequence continues at coordinate 28,496,563 of NC_090946.1, read as the reverse complement.
TTTCTATAATTTGTCAGTTTACCACACTTTTACAGATTGTCATGCTGCATCTGGTCTTACTCAGATTTTTAAGATCTTTACAGTACAGAATATGTGGTTTTCAATGCAGAAGGAAGTTCTATAGAATTATAGCTGTTATTCCTAATATATATTATTACAATTCATGACCAACCCACAGATTTCTTGAGCGCATTTCAGAGTTCTTACCATTCATTATATTTACAAAATCTTCCTCTTACTGGATTTTAGGTTAAAGATTTGAATTTAAAAATAGAAAATATGGATGTTTATTACAAGCTTTCTTCTGTGCCAGTTGTTATAGCATTCAGTTCTAGAAATTAATTTGTCAGATCCCCAGGTTTTGAAATCCCTAGTACATCAGCCATGACAGAAGCATTTTAAGAGCACTTTTTAATATACTCTGTTCCCCATATAAAGCTTCTGATGGACCATCTGCAGGAACTATGATGAATCCATTCACTCCTTTACCTGTTTCATAAAATCCTGTCCAGTTGTCAACACATTACGTTCAGATAAGTCTTCAAAGGATTTTGCAAGATCAAGAATGCCAAATATCAGGCATCTTTTACAAGGATTTATTTTCCTTGTACTACAGGATTACTGCAGTCCCAAAGGCTTCATACACAGGCAAAGAAATCTATTTTTCCATCTACTCATTTATCCTACAATGAGCCTTCCTCAATGAATTCCGATTGCTATCAATCCTGTCATAAATTTCTTCATTCTGTCTAAAGGACAATTTCTACAGGAATTTAAACTAACAGTAACAAACAAATTTGAAGCAATATAACTGTATCCACAAGTCACAAGTGTAATAAACCAGTCCATAGCAATAGCTCATGCATTTCTGTGTGCATGTATCCATCTACTTCTCCATTCATCTTCTGGGAAATCCAAAAATTTCAGTCTAAATCAGTATGTGATTGTGATGTCAGAAGTTTCTTCATTACAAACACTATACATACAGCCACTGTCAAAATCCTTTACATATTATTTTAAACTCTTTGTAATGGCAAAACTATGAGAAAGTTGAAAAATATGACCTATTTACTATTGCCAAAGTTTTTTAATATGTGATCAAGGAAATTTCAGACATTTGAGAACTGCAATTATGAACTGCAGAGGAACGCTGTGAATTAACACAGTCTGTCACTGTGGAAGGACAAACTTAGGAGAAGATAATGATATTTGTAACGATATCGTGTAAACCTAGAAGAAAAGATAAACATTAAAAGAATTAGATGTTGAATGATGAAGTAAATGAAGTTGACAGAGATGATCAAAGTTAACAAGGCTGCAATGTAACTTCTTTGGAACTTTAAAAAAAAAAACTTCAAAATAAATGGTTCAGTGGACACTGGGATGAAGAATTAAGTAGACGGTGATCTTGCCAGAAATCACTTGTATTTAAGCCCAAGTTCAACAAATTACCTGGAAAACAATGATTTGAACACCTTCCAAGTACAGAGTCTTAGAACAGCTTGTAATCCACTCTTTATTCATTCCAAAACATGACAGTACACTAACAGCTGGAGCCTGAAGAAGTGTTTTACCAAGTGCCATTATTACACCTCTGCTAATGCCAACCCTAAGACGTTACTGTCTTCCAAAGCAAAACAAAGAGCAAGTGGAAGAAAAAAATGTAGGCCTTGAGCCAAATCTCATAGTAGTAAACTAAACGGTCTCATCGACATCAATGACTTCAGTTTGGGTCAATTAATTTCAATTAAAAGCATCATAAAGTATTATTTGTTCATTTACATTGATACAGCTATGGAGCTATGTACTTGTAGATTGATATTTAGCTCGATTGTACACTCTGAGGCTGTTTTACTTCTTTTTTTTTAATAGATTTTACTGTAAAAATAGTAAGTAATAGAATTTATCACAGGATAGAAAGTAAAATTAAGCAAAGAATTGCAAAAACTTAGATTTTAGATGCATATTATTCCATGCATTCCCAAAGGAGAGTGCTATGATGCACTTCAGACATTTACTTAAGTAATTTCTGGATCAGCATGACAGATGTTATAATTGCGATCAATTCTACAGTGGTAAGAAAAGGCCTAGGCACTATTTACTCTGAAACAGTCAATAAAGCAGAGGAAAGAATATGTAGGCTGAAGATAATTATCTCAAAGACTTTTACTGAATTCGAAGAAGCTTGACAGTATACTGTTTTGCTTTAAAAATGGTGACAGTAAGGAAGGGTTCAGAACATGGGTATAAAGCACCGCACTGTGAGCCTCACAGCAATAATAGTATTTTTAATCAATATTATCATTTATGTCGTTCATATGATATCAAGGATTTCCAGCCAAGTGGAAAAATTCAAAAGAAGACTGATCCAAGACACATTCAATAAGGTGTCCATTTACAATAGGAACCATAACTATCCACTACAATTTGTCAAGAGCTGTGACAAATTCTCAGTCTTTGCAACCTTTAAACTGACATGGGAATTTTTTCAATAAAATATGTTCTAGCTCAAAGACAAGTTAACATGTATCGGCATGCATGTAATGAGATGCTTTTTTTTGAGATAAGGGAAGAGATGGAGTGCGGTGAAGCTACTTGAGCTGCTTATTGCACAGGACCTGCTGCATGGGTAGATGCCTTCTCTCCTGAATGTCTGTTCGGAATTTATCATCAGGAGGCAATTCTCTCTTGCAAAGGCCTTCAAACCTATAAATATTACTGTGCCTTGCTCATGAATAAACTTCTCGATACAGCACATAGGTTTTCCTGCATTCAGTACTGTGTGTATTATTCCAAGACGGCTCCTACAGAGGACAAAATATACTGAGGACAATTAATGTCACACAGCACACATATTTTTACATGGTGCGTTGGTGTGTAAGGTGGTGCTCGGTACACTCTGTAGAATCAATGCCCTTGAAAAATCTGCATGATTATGTATAAACTGGAGGAAAGAATAATGTGCAATGGTACTAACTTTGCAGCAATGCCTGCGGTCTCTATTATATCTCTGGCATCTATTATTCTGCTTTAGGCTGCAGTTAAAAAATAAATATGTCAATAATTCTTAGGATTTGATGCTGCTTCTTTAAAAGGTTCATAAGTATTGAATTAGATTCATTAGTCTTTACTGCTTTGCACTGCAAAAGCTCCCAGCAATCCCAAGAATATGAAATTAACAAACCAAAAGAGAAGGCATCCAAATGAGACACACAGTACGTAAGCAAAACTCAGAGTGACAGTGATTTATATCACCTGACAACCTGGTAGTTGCTGCACATGAAATTAAAACTTGGCAGACTCCCAAGGGAAATTCCAAAACGTTGGGACCTTCAGTTGGGAAAGTGTTGTCTCCCTCCTCAGCGTACTGCCCCCAAACCTGCAGCACTGTCTCAGCTATCGCATTAGGATATGAGGTGAAAAAAAAAAAAACAAACCCTCCTAGGCCTAGCTCATTAAAGGCTTTGAGGAGAGTCACCAACCAATACTCCAATTTCCACATGAAAGTGAATAAGAAACTAGTGCAGTCATGACTGACATAAAATCTGTAAAGATTGCTGCTAATGAAATCCAATCTTTCAAAAGCTTTATCACAGCAAGAGATTATTTTCTACTGACTCACTTTATAAGGGGAGCAAACATGAAGTTTACTTTCATGTATTTCTGCAGGTTGACTCCTCATCATAATTTGAAACAGTAGGAGTGTGTGTCATTACCTACATCAAGAAATTGCACGTTCTGTGCAAGTAAAATAATACATTACCATTTCATTGTCATCACAAGGCAATCGCAGGTGTGCACAGAAGTACACTGAATGGCATTAGTTGCTTCTCTATGCAGTGTTAGCATTTAGTGGCAGGATATTTCGGAAAGGTAATCTCAAGATCCAAGAGGATGGTTTTGTGGTTCAGTTGAAGTGCTAAAGTTTGGTATTAACTAGGATCGTGGGTTCAAAAAATGCTAGCTAACCCACGGTATTTCTGTGGTAGTCATGTTAAGCATAATGGTTTTACCTATAGAAAACTCTTCTGCAGATGTGTTAAAGGCTTAATGTTTTAGTGATTCTAAAGATCCCACGTTATATTGTTTCTTGTCATTTTTTTCACATATGTAACACTTACAGGTTTCACTGAAATACCAGTTCTTTTCTTTAGTCAGACACTTCTCTAGATAGTGGCTCAACTCACCTACTGTGTGAGGAGGGACAAAGCTACAAGCATTCTGCATTTGATGAAGAACAGAAATGAAGCCTGAACATTTCCTCTTGCATTCCTGTAGAACAAATGAAGCACTGCCCAAAAGTTTTCGTCCTAGGAGCAAAAACTAGTATCAGATCCTCCAAGACACCTTACAATGGGAGCAGGACATATGGCTTTGATACAACATTGTCTGCTGAAAAAATTTTGACTACAGAACTGAAGGAAGCATAAAGTGCACATTCCATAGAACCTGGCCTCTTGCAATGAACCTGGAACCAGGTACAAGTCATCACTGATGCCAGTTTATGCACCTGCTTCTTCTGGGATTCAGAAACCAAGGAACAGAAAACCGTATTAGCTGCATGCTGCAAAATTTTTCTAAATAGCTAAACCTCTTTTGTGTTTATTTATCACATTTCCATGGCACTAAAGTTGTGTGTCTGATCTGATCTTTTTTCTCTAGAAGTTTTGAAACATTCCACAAATGTAGTAGGTAACATCACTTTTTAGTAAAACAGTTGCATTGCAAGTTAATAACTGAACAATCTACTTCTTTTGCACTGTCACAAGTTGTGCAAGAAGCTTATTTGGTTGGATTCTTATTATTCCAGTGAAATAATGATGAGTTCTGCTATTTCAAACTTGAATCTTTGAAATGTTTATCTGCAGAGGTGATCTTTCAGATAGAAAGAAATGATGAGATTATCTTCCCAATGTTTCCTGTAGATTACAGTAATGTGGACCTTGATGATAGATTTAGGGTGCAGAACTAGCCCATCCTCAAAGCAGCTAAGTAGTACACAGAGCGCAACGGAGAACATGACCTGCTTCAGGCTTCCTAATATTTCAGATAGCCCTGACATGCTCCAGAGTCTACAAAACCTGACCGATTCCACTGTTGCTTAAGCCCCTTTTCTGCCTCCACAGAACTGTCTCTGTGTTTGCCTACCACATATCATATCAATTTAAGTCTTCTCTTCTGCCCTGACTAGCAGCTAGTAAAAGACACCTACACATCAGTCGGAACAGACAGGCCCAAGGGATATGGCATGCCTGCTTCCTTCCATCGTTCACCCTCCCTCACTCAATATTAATCTGGCAAAAGAATAACTTTATCTAGTTTCTAATTAGGTAACCTGCACTTTACTACCATACGATCATATGCAAGCTTTTCCTCCCTAAAAGATAAAACCTTTCATAAATTAATTCAGGGGTTGTTCTATTGTTTGGTTTGGTAGGTTTCACAGAACACTCTTGTGCTACAGAAAACTACCATAATATTCAAAATAAAACTGTAAATTTTCAGCTGCTCTCCTCAGGGTACAAAACGACTAAAAAGAAGATTTCATAGTCATGTAAATTATGCATTCATTCAGCATAAAATATCATAGAGGATATCAAGCCAGGCTGTGTTTTCAATGGTTGTAAAATTTTACAGACACCCGCAAGGAAGCAGCTCAAGAACACACACTTGGGTGCCTACAGCAGCCACCAATAATATAAAAATGTCTAAATTATCAACATTTCTCCAGATTCAACATTTATTCATTTTCTAAGTATATATGATATTATGTTGCTAAAGAATGGCTGGTGTGTTGGGGAAAACATCCTACAACAGACAGAAATCAGGAAAGGGAGCTGGCAGCAGTCTAAGGCAGATACATTCAGTGGCTAAAATATATGTACTGCAGGAACAGGAAGGCAACTGGCAGATTATTTGCATGAGGTGGTGACAGTGTGATGCTTCTGCAAATAAAATTACCTGTTATCCTTAAACATGCAATTAATTTTTGTAAACGTCATGCTAGGCTGACAGACAACTATGGGAGAAGTTTAAGCACTGGATCAGGTGCCAGAAAATGGCAGTGGGATAGGAAATGCTGAGTCACTTGATGTTAGGTAGAAAGACTGGCAGCAGAAAAATGAAAACGAGAAAAAGGAAACGAAGAGGTGTAGGATGTGACAAGTCTTTCCTGTGCTGACATTTTTTGCAGTGCATCTGCATCTCAATTATTTTTTTGGAAGAGAGACCCCTTCCCAAAGTTGACCCTCAAGTAAATTAATAAATATGTGTATTTTGACACCTTTTGCTTATCCTTTTCTTCAGAGACAGATTATAATACCAGTTCTTCTAAAAGTTTAATCAAGGGTTTGTTCATGAGTACCAGTGAGACCTTATTTCAAAACAGAGCTATTTTTAAAAACATTTAGTTGTCTTGTCCCTTTCTAAAAATTAATCAAGTCACCTGTCTCTCTATAGGCCCCTACATACCTTTAACTATTACAGGTAGCCTATTCCCACACCTACCATGCTAACTACTTCTGAAGTACTTCAGCCTATACTTTAAATACTTCTCAGCTCATACTACTCAGTTCTTGGGTAGATAATTATTTAACTATACAATTCCTTCTGAAATATAAAAAATAAAAATGATTGTGGAGAAAGGAGAAAGTTCATTCTCCTTAGCTTGAGGAGAAGCAAAAGAAATAATTTTTATTAGTAGTTTGAGCTGTCTACATTCAGTTTCAAAAATCAAAGTTTTCCACTATTAGAATGAACAACAACTTTAAAATCGTGGTCTAACCTCAAGATATTTACCTTATACTATCTACCATAACCTGCCTCCCTTTTCTGCCATAATTTTGGTACGTTGAAATTACTGCTGTATCATCAGGGAGTAGCAAGGGCCAGCTGCTCTACAAGGGAAAATGAACCGGGCAAATGGGAGCACTGACCTCATCAACAAGGAGCCAGAATATGGGGCAGCAAGTCTGGGTCAGGATCAGGGCCAGAGACCATGATCAGAGTCAGATACTGTCCAGTGATCCCCCAGCAAGTCCACAGTGACGAGGTAGGTCCAAGCCAGGAAGCCGAGCCAGAGGGTCCACATCAGGACCAGACTTGCGGAAGTAGGAGACTGGGCACAGATGTAGCTGCTGCAGTGGCGACGTAGCACAGACAGGGGCCAGTGGTAAAGCCTCAGCTTAAAAGTAGTTCCCAAGGGCCAGAAGGGGCAGGCCCTTGCTGCTAGCTGTCTTCACAATAGCTCCTATCAGCAAAAGCGCTGCTGTTGGTCTCAGCCAATTAAACTCTTCAACTTAGCCAACTTAACTCCTAGAAGGAGGATGCATGCTGGGCCCTGGCATTATATATTCACTTATTAAGAATTAGGTACTTAATCATTATCATTTTACTACCTGATCCAGAGAGGAAATCCTGCTAACATTACCATAACAAAAAGTGTATTTAAGATTGCCATCAACTTTAAAAGTCTGTGTTGACTTGCTCAACATTTTATATGAATGGCCTTTTGTTGCTGAGATCTCTTTGCTTTAAAGCATGGGTACTTAGGAAGGTTCAATGACAGTCCCTTCTGACATCTGCAAGATATAAGAAAGTAGAAAAAAAAATGTTGTAATGTGTTGTAATCTCTGACCCCATTTCAAAGAGAAGAGCCCAGTCTGAACATGTGAAAGGTTGAGACTATTGTTTCCATAATTTAAGATTTAATATGATCATTTTTCTTTCTTTTTTTAAACTTAGTACCAAAACAATAAGCATTACTAAAAAACCCATCAGCAAACTATTCACTGAACTAAAAACTGTGGTTTCTTGGAAAACATTGTTTTGGATAAAAGCCATGTTTTCCTTTGACATAACTGTTAAGCAAAACTGGTGTAGACCCTGGCTTTACAAAGATTGCTTGGGATTGTGGCATAGCTTCAGAAGGGAGGAAATACTTCTGTACAGTACTTCTCCTGTAACGTGTGCATTATATATATATATATATATATAGATATATATATTTATACACACACAGACACACACACTTCTGCATAGTACTTCTACTACTACTGCATTCCTGCAGTCCCAGGCTGGCTCAGATTTCCCAAAGTTTTGTATTTCCTGAAATATTTCAGCTGTCAGAGCATGTAAATCAAGGATGATAAATACTTCCTCCAGCTAGCAAAAAGATGGGGAAAAAAGACAAACATATAAACTCAAAGAATAGAAGATTTGAATAAAAATTAACAGGCAAGAATTTAACATCTGTCTGCAGTTACTCAAGTTTAATCCCACAGGTAACTCTGGAGTCAGATGGAGTGGAATGAGGGTGGAATTTTGGCCGCTGACTTTAATGTAAGAACCTTAAGGCTTGTAGAGGTCCTGCAACTACCAGAAGATGGTTTTCAGCTATGCTGAATGTACAAAGATCTCTCACAAAATGTAAATGATGGACATAACCTCTCTGGTTTGGAAACTTTCTAATAGGGAATTATGTACCTATTTACTAATTTTAAAGAAATCATGACTGAAGTTTTATATGCGGAATCCTCCTAAACCTTGATTCAGCAGGACATCTAGGCATACTGTGAAGCCACAGTGCTCTCTTTGGTCGTCAAGAACTAACTGTAGGTAAAAGCCTGCATACTCCTTTCAGGAGCACAGGACAGAGCTCAAGGCCATAGAAAAATAATTCTGTGGGTGAGAGGGACCAAGGCTCAAAACCACCATTTGAGGGCAAAGGAAGGCAGTCTGTTAGCTGGTAATAAGAGAATTCCTCCTATTGAGGAATGCAAAAGGAAAATATCTGGGTTTTTTGCTTGACTGTCCAGGTTCTTAGCTCAGTCACATCTCCAGAACGCCACTGTCTCCATTAATATTGCATAAGCATAACTAAGAAAAACATTAGGGCCAAAGGCTTTGGATAATAAGTAAATGTAAGATACTAACTAAGGATAACAATCAGTACAGAAATAATATGTTCTGCATTTCCCTCATGCAGCATCAAAGCAGAAAGTGTGATGAAAATTTATTACCTATACATTCTGTATCTATACATCTATATCTATACATTCTGTTAGGAGTGAATATGAAAAAAAAAAGTTTATAATCCAGCATCCTTGAGGATCCATGAAATGTATATCCAAAACCTTCTGGGTAAGAGTAAAAGCACAATTGTGCCTCTATCATCTCTCCATAATGTTGTCAACCCCTTTTTCTGAAAAATATGATCACAAAGCATGTCACAGGGGATATAGGTTGCATCCTGATTTCTGTAACACAGATGTAAATCTAGAGAAATCCCATTGACTCCTGCCGTGAAAAGAAGAAATGATTGCCTAAAATTCCATGGACAAAGATTAAGAAACTAAGAAAACAAAAAAGAATAGCAGTAAACTGAAATAAATTACTTGAATATCTAGGACAAATGGAACTAAGCAACAATGAATAGGTAGAATACAGGCTTGAGAACAAAACAGTTTTATGTTAAGAAAAACAGGTGACATACGGGGAAAGTCAAGCCTTTTCTAATGATGGATACATCTGTGGATTATAAACTGGAATTAATCACATGACAGAATTACTATACAGGTGCAATAAGGTTGATACAAGTGTTCATCCACCGACCTTATAATCTACTAGCAATGCAAACAAACCCAAACTTGCTCCTATATCTCTATTTTTTGCGTTATGTGCATAGATCTAAGTTTTTTTTTTTTTTTAATCGTAGACAACAGAGATTTTATTTCTCTGACATTATCACAAGGAAGGTTCCCATAGTGCTAGAAAAGGGGTCTTCATGTTTTCAGTATCCAGATTCTCTTTATTTATTTTTTTATTATCTAAAAGCATGCCAAGTCACTTTATAGACAAGGAAGAAGACTAGGCGATGCCTAAAAATGTTTACAAACTGACTCAGATTCTGTAAGTCAATGCATTAGAATTGCTGTGTTTGAGCAAAATTTGACAGGGCAGAGCTCCTCACCTGCACAGAATTTGTGGGATAAGCACTTATCAATACTACTGACTTAAAAGGTTATTTTAATGTCAAAAGAAAATCCCAATGCGTAATCGTGACCTAAACAGATATGGCTGAGTGATGGCAGGCCACAGAAAAGAAAAATGAAGGCATTCTAATGCGCAGGTAAGAAAATAATTGCACATATCTGGAATGTAGCACTGTTGTGTAAAGAATTATCCTTTACTTTAGCAGACAAAAATGTTTAAACTGCCAAGTTATACACTTGCATAAAGCACCCAACATTATGCAGTAACAGTAGGAGGAGCACATTCATAGCAATGACAGCACATCAATTAATATTCCCTCAAGTATATGGCAAATCACTCAATGGCAAACGTTGCTTTTATTCAATTAATACTATTCCACAATCTTCACTTTATGAAGCATATACCCATTGCAAATCATTCACTCTGTCAGTTTAAATTCACAGTTTTCCTCAATGGTTCTAATAATCAGTGGCAGACAAATTAAGAAACAAAAACAAAATAAAAAAGCAAAAAAAAAAAAAACCTTCCTGAGGCAAAAGGTAACACAAGCACAGGAAATACAAGATAGGAGGAGGAGGCGAAGGGACGGGAAGCTAATTACCCTTTAACAGTTACACATGGAAGGAATTGTAGCACTGGACACACCAAGTATGACATTATCTTCATGTTACGTAGAACTAAAAATTGGACAGACATGGTATATATTTCATACGGTTAAGAGACATTTAATAAACAGCACTATCTGCAGAGTACTCTATTGTAGATTTTTAGGTCAGGACTGGAGCAAAAGTTTCATTCAAAGTAGACTGCACAGAAAGATAGAAATCATTGGAGCTCAGGGGTCTGAACTGAGGGCCACCTAGCTGCCCCAGGTTCTTACTGCTTTCACGACCACTACAGGTCATCCACTACATTACAATTTGAATAAAATTAGGACCAAACAACTGACATGACAAACTGAAACACATGCAAGCCCAGAAGAACTGTCACATGTGAATTTGACTTCCCCTTCCCTCACTGGCTTTGCAAAACAGCTTTATGATGCTACCTCTCAGCAGTGGTCTGAGAACTGAAAATGCAAATGATGGATAACCTTCCTCTATCCTCATATGGCAGTACTAGGAAAGCAAGCTATAGGTGAGTACAGGCTACAAAACTCAGAGTAGAGCAACAGTGAAGAGAGTTGAAAAGAAGTCAGCAATTTAGCAGAAAGCCATAAGAACTGCATGAGCTAGACACAATAGGAATAGTGATATTAAAGGACCCATATACTGCTAATACAATGTGCTTTGTGTGTGCATGTGTACATATATATATAATTACACTGACTCGCTATGCTTTTTCCATTCATTTCCTCTCTTCCTCATCCTATTATTCTTTATATGTGGGACTGTGCATGTACATGTAACCAAATGGCGCATTTTGGCTCTTCACACTTAGTTTCTTTTTTCTGTCTTTATTCTACTTCAGGATTCTCAGCTGCAAGTTAAGACAATTTTTATCAAATATCTCTGTTATCAGCACTGTTGCACATATATGTTTTTACTTTTCATAAGCACTGTCTCAGTTAGTCAGACTGCACTAACTAAAACTAAGGAAGAACCTTAACCTGTCTGAGGATCTAACTTATTTTCCAGCAGCTAATCTGTGAAGCAAGGATGCTGACTTCCACCATAAAGAGCCTTAAATTATCTTTTAATATTTTAATTAAAATATCCAGCATTGCAAATATATATGTGTATATACATAAACTTTTCTCAACAGACACCCACGCGTACATAGACATACAGATCGTGTATCTAAGATACTAAGATGGCCCCATCCTTATTGTCTTATCATTTAAAACATAGTCATCCTTACTTTATACAAGGCCAACTGGCAAACATCGCGGTAAACAGTCTGCCCAAGGTTTAAGCTTACAATGCGCAAAGTCACACAGAACTACTGGATCATTCTCCCTCTCACAGCTACAAAACCCTGCTTATACGAAATAATGGGTAGGCTCATGGTATAAGTTTTCCTTTTCTCCCTCCTCATGCATGATGACTCTAAAAACAACATTATAAAAATTTTCCTATGAATTTCATATAATGTTAAAGAATTTTGGTTCAAATATAACTGTCAATAAGCAATGCATATAGTGAATAATGCTGTAGTCAAAATCCTATAATTGAAAACATATGGACACACTGGCAGTTTTTAATAAAACAAGTGCATAAACAATTTTTTGTTCAAGGGCATAAAAAGTAATTTTACAAGAAAAACTTAACAGTTTAAAATAAGTGCCTAAGACTCAGCTGCTGTTTCCTTCCCTTCCCCCAATTTTATTTCTCAAACTCCACTAAAACTTTGCGGTTTGTTTCTCAATTCTTAATACCACCTGAAGAAATGATAAGCGTTTATTAAAATAAAACTATTGAAATAAAAATAAAGAAAAAACTTAATTAAAACTTTTAGACCAGGCATAAGAAAAAACGTTCACATCCTCGTCAGGTTCTTGGTTTTAGCTTCTTGGCTCTAGGGGTAACTTTCCAATATATACTTGATCATCCTTGTCATTAATACTAAGCGTAATAATAAAAAGTATTCGTCCCTTTAAAGCCATCTACGGTGCTCAGGAACTCACAGATGGATAGATTCCTTGGAAATAGAGCCTGGATCTTCTCAGTCCTCAACTTCTACTAAGATATATGTTTTCTCTCTCACTGAGTTAACCACCTGTTTACTTAAGCAAAGAACTTGATGTCCTGAATGTTCTGAGCATGTGGGAAAGATACTGCCTTCGAAGATGGCAAAAGCAGCAAATAAGAATCTGCTGACAAGCTGCTCTGAAATGGTTCCCAGGCAGCCTGTCTTAGGATGAAAACTTCATTTGAGTGAAAGGCTCAGTGTCAAGGCTACACAGATTCCTTTTATTTGCACAAGATGTCAGTTATACAAGCAGGATTCAATAAAAAGTGTTATCCTAAATTCAGGCAAAAAGACCAACTCACTGATGCTGCAGAAAATATACCACTATTCTTCTAGCATACAGTGAGGGAAATACACAGGAATTGCACTCCTGAAGATGGCCAGACACAGCAGCAGAGATGATGCTGATTTTCACTATTAACAGAGATGATGCTGATTTTCACTATTAACAGACTATTAACACTATTGACTATCAGGATCTAAACAGGAAAATTCTCTAAATGCTTTTATTTTAAAAAGTTATTAATAGAAACAGCAAAACACTAGTCAGGAAACTAAATTACTAGTGGCCCCCTGAAATAACAGTTGTACGGTTTATTTCATTCCTGTCAACAGACCCAAAGTTGATAAGATCCATCATGCAAACAGAACTCAAGGGACAATCACATTTAAATTTGAGTACAGGATTATGTTCAGTCCACTATTTGATTAAGTAAATCCTGGTTTTTAGAGCTGGATTCTTTCAGCAAGTCGTTCCAGACCAATGAACTGCTGAGAAATAGAAAGCTTCTTCTGAAAGTGGCAGTATTTTAGTTAAAAAAAAAAGAGAACATTTTTCATTCATTGCAATTATGCTTCCAATTGAACTGATTTGATTAAAGTTTTGCTCTACTTTCTATTAATTAGTCAGGACAACTTAAATTAATTATTAATCTTAAGTATGGAAGCAGTATCAAGAAATTCCATGCAGGCACTGTACAAATATGAAACAAAAAAAGGTTTAACCTAAACATTTTTCAAGTTAAAAGCAGTTAAAAAACCAAGATTGTAATGTATTATTGATTTAGTGTCATTGAAAAAATTTCAAAAATGCACTCCACAGTTTAAGACACAGTGATTTAAAAGTTCAGTGCTGCATAAAAAGCTCCACACAAAATTCATTGGGTGTTATGTAGAAGGTTAACGCTGTGCAGTCACTAGCCCGGAGCAGTCATTGTTCTCCTCCTGATCACAAGGACAGAGTCTGTACATGAATCTGGCTCAGGGACAGAAAGGCAAAAGCTTTCTGTTATCTGCCTCCAGTGTCTATTTGCATAAAGCTAAATACAATCTAGTACACATTTAGACATGAGTAAGTTCTGAGTTAATCAAATTCCATGGAGCTATTCTCTGGGGTAAATAGAGGCAAAATCTGGTCTCGGCTGTGTATATGTTGTCTCTGCTGCTAAAACATACAGGCATTTCTCACGGACAAGTGGACTGTTCAAAGTTCTTGGCATAGTGTTTGCTGTTAAAGCAGTTAAATATGCTGACCTAATTTGTCTTAGATGGTTACATCACCTTAAGACAACTGAGGACAAATCTCACTTTCCAGTGCTACTGTTTCAAGCTGTTCTATAGCAAGTACCAGCAGATAACAAGCAAGTAGATAACATCCTGCACTGTCACGTGCTGCCTGAAGGAAGGCTATATACCTTAAGCCAAAATAAAAATTCTTTGCCAAAGAATCAATAGTAAGAACTTAAATCTGCTATTTCTGTAAAACAAATGCACATAGGAAGAGGGAATACCCTCCCCTCCTGTTAGCCCTCCCTACATAGGTACAGTATTTCTTCTTTTTTCTACCAACCATAGCTCTTTTGCTTTGTTTCTTTCTCACTAATGAGTTAAAGCTCAAAAGAACAGCTTTTCAATATTTTTCCTTCATAGGTAGAACCGTCTTTATACAAGAATAATATAATTGCTGGGTACACCAACTCTGCTTTATATACTAAGGTAGCTGCACTATATTACATGTTGTATAGTGCACCGTTTGCTTATTTTACCATAAAAGTTGCAACCAGAAAGCTAATATGGTAAAAATACTGTGCCAAAGAGAGAAACTGTAGATAAAACTGACAGAACTGCAGTAGTATGCCAGTGCAGTCTAAAGAGCACGCTTACATGCTGCACTTGTAAACTACTGGTAAGAGAAAGCATAGCTGGCTATTTACATATATTATTTCTAAAATAAGAGATAATCTTACATACACTCTTAAACATCCATTTTTTCCCTTTTACTTTATAGAGAGCTTGGCGTTCAGAGCTGTGAAGTTTAAAAAAGCTGACCTTGAAAACAGTCACATTTATTTTTGAATGTTAGTTTAGTTTCACACCCTGGAATTGGCTTTCTGCCTTCCAGATTTTGCTTCACATTGTACGACCAGCCACACCAAAACTTGCCGCAAGGCCCTGTTCAAGCTGCACCAGAATCATTAAGGACCTATCTGCTTATCACTTGAAATCTGAAAGAAGTCCGTGTCTTTCTAAGCGTTGCTCTGATGTGAATCACATCCACCACCCTTCATGGAAAGGTGGATCTGGTAACTTACACACTCTAATGCTTTTGGCTGTGGCAGGCCAGTTCCCTGCAGCAGATTTTTTCTGAGGTCTTCCTCAGCATTGGAAGTAGGGAATTTTTCTTCCTACATAGGCTTTATGCAGTGAATCCACACCAGCGCTCCCACTGATTTCACACATGGGGAGGTATTTCAAAGATGCCTACCTGGGGAGGACTTTTCGCGATGAAAAAAAAACAAAACAATCTTTCTAAAAGTTTAGCATGCACTGCGCAGAATAAGCACAGCACAGTAGTCCCTCATCCCTTGCTAAGCGGTGAAAACGTCTGCTCATTACACAATCTGTTGGGCTGACACAAGGGTCCGGGGGTTGCTCTGTGCTAATATCAACTTGTAACGTTTCCATGAAACTTCCCTAAAGACAATAGCACAGTAGCACAGAATTTTGATCGGCAGTGCAAGAAGCAAAATCGTAAGCATATATAAACAGTGCTCTACAGGGAAATGTGGATTTGCATCAATTATATTCATATAGATAGAGTTGTGAAATACGTACAATACTCAACACAGGCATCAAGTTTATGCTCTCAGACTTTCCCAGCCACTAAAGATGCTGGGCTAAAAGCACTCAGATATACAGACACAATTCCCAAAGATGCTTGTTCAGACACAGAACACTGTCCTAATTCCTGAGACTTCCCATTAACTGCAAGATCTGTATGTTTAAGTCTCAGGCAGCTGTATAAGAATCAACACCACACTGCACATTAGTTCACATTTCCTTCACACATGACTCAATTCAGAAAAGCTAAATTGAAAAGTATTTTCTCATCTCACAAAACCATTTATTCACGGTTTGAATGGACCTTATTCTTACCTCATACTTAGCATCACATTTAATCAGATTTACAACTCCACTATCTTTAACAGAATTGCTCCTGATACATACGAGCGCAATTCACAATTGGGGAATAAGCAGATGACCTAGCATAATCAAGATACAGTTCAGCTAACGTGTCCCCCCCTGCCTGTCAGGTGAGCTGCTATAACTGATTATATGTATACGCTTATCCCAATTACAAAATAAAACAGGCTCACTTAAACCTGAATGGAAGAAGCAGCAGACAGAACACAGTTGGAGTCTCATAAACTTGCACTGGAGGTTCTGCCCACTACCTAATGATGTTACAGAGGAATTTTTTGTTTGCTTTTACTGTGCATACTGCTAGAATGCATATTGTGAAACCAACATTGTTGTGTCAGCCTTCTTGTAGAGGGCTGCATAACATCTTCTTAGCCACTTGCAGTATTTACATGGATTTATTAGACGCACAAGTCTATGTAAGCTTTTACACAAGCACATTGCTTAGATAAAGTTAGGCATCTAAAAGTTTCACATAACCCCAGGATCAAGGTAGAACACCACAGGACAGTAACTGAAGTGGGAGTAGTGGGAGTAGCTTTACTAAAGCAACAGACTTCTACAGAGCTGAAACTGCTCCAGGCATCAGAATCCTGCGCTGCCTCATCTTCTAAAGCAACAGGGTCAGGAAATCATTATCAGCAACCAACAGCATTAGGAAAACTAGTCTGATAGCAAAGTATAAATATTTCAAAACAAGAACAAATTTACTGAAAACTAAAATTTCAGTATTTTATTGACAAAAATATCAGGTCAGCAGTCTCTCAGCAGCTTAATGCCTTCTTTGTACAAAGAGGTTTCCTTTACAGCTCTCACTACTTCTCCCTTCCTACATACACATTCAGAGACCAAACATACTTGCAATCCCACAGCCTTCATGTTACAGACACTGCAGACACCCAAGAGAGCTGGCAGGCCAGAGAAAACTGCACTTGCTGCATCTCTGTTGTTCAGGTGAAGGAGAAATAGATGCCCTGCGACATTGTTCCAGAAGGCATCATTACTGAATGGCTTTGCCATGCCAGGGTGGTACTGCTGAGCCAGCGCTATTACTTGATCCTTTCTTCAGCAACTTCAATGTTCTGAATGTAAAAGGCATGCCTCAGAGGAAGAAATCTTGTGACACTTTTAAACTGTAACTTTGAAAAGTGATTCTGGAACACAGGAAGTTCCACCTAAACCTGAGGAAAAACTTCTTTCCTGTGAGGGTGACAGAGCACTGGAACGGGTTGCCCAGAGAGGTAGCGGAGTCTCCTTTCCTGGAGATATTCAAAACCCGTCTGGATGTGATCCTGGGCAACATGCTCTAGAGGACCCTGCTTGAGCAGGGAGGTTGGACTAGATGATCTCCAGAGGTGCCTTCCAACCTCAACCATTCTGTGATTCTGTGATTCCAAAATATTTGGGCAGTGTGTATGGTGTCATAAAAGAGATGCAATGTGGGACTGATGCATCACATCTGTGAGAATACTGAAAACAGCATTTTTATAAGTTTGATTCTGAATAACCAGAAGCTGAATCCTTATTTAACAAGCCATTCTATTAGAAATCAGGGGTTTCAGATTCAGTTACCCTTGGCTCACGATGAAAGACTTAGTCTTTGCCTGATTTTTACCCCAGGTAGGCTGGCATGAGTTTATTTAAGTCCATTGAATTAAATGGAGTAGCACCAATTTACATCAGGTGATAGTTCAGGACTCTCATCATTTAGTAAAACAACAATTCAAAGTAACTATTTATTTTGGCCTAATAAAATCAAATACTATGCTATGGAGCACAACGCTTTAGCTTGTCAGAGTAATTCTTTTAAGTACATGAGGGTTGTAATTCTCCTCATGAAGACCCACTGAGAACACTGATATCCGTAGCAGGTATGAAAACCCAGCTCTACAATACTGACAGCAACATACTGCAAAGTCTCAATGTGGTAAACTACACAGTACGCAGGCACAGAGCCAAGCATTTATCCTTTAAAGATCTCTGTAAAACATATAGAAATATGAGAATATCATGTTCCTGCTATGAATGGAAATTAATAACTATTACACCAAAAAAAGCCAACCAATCTTTGAACCATTTTACAGCTCCCCATTATATACTGTGCCAGGACCACAGACAGCCCAAGAAAAATAGTTACTGGAATTGGCAGTGAACAATAAATAATTTTCAGTGGAGTAGCATCTGTTATGACGTGATTTAACGCTGGGCTCAAGTTGCTTTCAAAACTAGAAATATTTATAGATAGCTGGCTACAAACACTGACAATCAAACAGTCATAGAACAAAAATTATTAGTGTTTTCTGGATAGAGTACAGTCTTTTTCGAAAGCAGATGCATAGCTGCTCATTTCAAAGCATCTGGAATAACTACTGAAGCTGGTGTTTATAAGATCTGAACAAACTTGACACAAATGGAAAAACTCTGCTTTCAGTTACACACGTACAGCCACTGTGAAGAGCAGAATTTGTCCCAAAGGGTACATACCATGCCTAAGTATGAGAGGGCCTCAGAGCCAGATAGAGTAACTGGGTCCAGTTCTGTTCTTGGCTATACTCTAACTGTATTTTCTCAGCATAAAAAACCATGGCACAGACTTTGTAAAAATAAGTCAAATAAAAGGAGGCATCTGAAGACTCAGTGTTAGATTTTTGAGGACAATCAAGGGGACAAATACCATCAAAAACTACTTAACACTTTAGATAATGAAATATTGGCGACTTTTACTGAGTTAGTAAGAAAAATTCTCATTCACTTGTAGAGAAATATCTTAAGACAGACAATTCTACATTAACTTTATTCTGTAGCATTACAGTCCACAGGTAAAGCCTCAAAACATTCCCATGAATTTGAGAGATGTTTTGCTGAATCACCAGGGCATCTTACAAAGCACCTCTGTTCATCAAATCTAGAGGAAACTTTTAAAGTGCAGTCTGTCCTTTATGTTGCCATGATGCTGTCTGCTGTCACTTGCTGACACAGTATGTACCATAGCTACTCTGAGTGCTTATTATTTGCCTTGATGCAATCTTGAAGCTGACTGGTTGAAGCCACAGGAGTGCCTCCTCACACAGGCTCCAGCACTTCAAAGCAGCCCTCGGAACAGCATTTTCAAATATCAAATACGGACAGGGTAAATTTTCATTTTAAATAACCCCTAGTGCTATCAAGAGCACTGGAAGTTGCCCAGACACTAGCTGCCAGCGTCCCTAAAAGCCATAACCAGCCTGGTTACTCAGGAAAATGATGAAAGCGCCAAACTTGCCAATTAGCGGCCATTCAAAAACAACAACCGCAAACAGAGTGACTGCTTCAGCAACTGGTTGGAGTACGCCAGCACTGGAACGCCAACAAGCAGGAGAAAGCAATGTTCTAGCTTAGTCTGGGAAAAACAACATACAGCAAGAAAAGACACACAAAAAAGGAAGAAATAAGACTGATCCTCCACAATTTCCAGACAATATCCAGCTCCACAAGGACTATATCTCAGCATTAAGATCTTATGCTGGGAAATGACTGATGCAACAGGGTCTGAAATATTAACATAAAGTAAATATAATACAGTCCAGCAGCTGCAGTTTATGAAATAACATTTCTTACTTACTGTAAATACAGAGGGTATCATAATAAGCCTATTACCGAAAGATAATACAGTTTAATTTAAGAAATTTTACTTCCTGCCATGTAGCCTATACTGCCTACACCAGACCCACCAATAATAAGGCAGGTGTACTACCTTCCTCCCATAACAAACTCCTAAAAATAATGTCTTAAGCCAGTCAAGAACAATCAAGAGCCATTATGCACTAATACTATTCTGAACTGTGTTGTACATTATCCTCTCTGACTCTTTTTAATTCATAAGCATTTCACAGCAGATTACATCATCGACTGACCACAATCAATTTCTCTACCACCATGCAGGCATACTTCTTGCACAATACTACATAAATAGTACTTCGCAATAAATTCACAACAGTTTCTGACTTCCCTGCTTGTGGGGTCACTCTTCACCGCACTTCTGGTCTTTTACTACATGCTTCCCCATTCACTTCCTGAACGACTTGAAGAGGTCACAATTCTCAGTCTCGCAAGACCAACTGAATGGATTTTCTCTAGCCTTACAGCAGAATATCAAAAAACTGAGTTTAGCCCAGCAAACCACATAGCAAAGGACTGCTGTCCTCAAAGGATGCATTTTACTGAATGGATAGTGGTCAATACTCACTAGTCCACACATGGACAACAAGCAAAGCATATTGATTCTTCCTCAGTTAATTATTTCAAGTAACTGGATAAAGAAGTAGGGCATAAAAAGGTGATACAAGACAAACTACAGGCTACTTTTCCTAAAACCCATGGATTAATGTCAGTGCATTATTTTTTATATTAAAAAAATTTTCTGAAGTGTAGGTTATGGTAGGAAGACACTATAGAAGTAATCTCCAAGACACATGAAAATGCACCATATCACACAAAACAAATTATAAAGAGACTTCCTACAAAATGCATTACATGTTACATACTTTTATCCCCAAACTAATCTATTATCCAGCATAAGCACTGCAGCATTATATCCATTAAATGATTGAACTTCTCAAAGACGCAAGGAAGAAAAAAAACACAGTTCTGTCTGAAAAGTTATTAACATAAAGTATTTGTCATTGTATCTATCAATCTGTCATTACTCTCACAATTATGATGTGATAATAACTAAATACTTCAGTTACTGATTAAGTCAGAATAAAATCTGGATTCAGAGGCTAAAGCTTGATTGCTAGATTTTTTTCCAATTTGAAAAATGGAGCACAGAGATTTTCTTGAATCAACTCACAATCTTTTTTCCAATACCCATTCTTAAGTAACAATCTTTAATCAAAAGTTGTATTTACACTGCTAGTTAAATTTTCTGTAACTGAGTTCCATTCTAAAACATATACTTCGTGAACCTCTACTCATTAATTTAAAAAAGTCAGTATCTAAATCATGAATCTAACAAGATTTTAAATAATGTAATGGCAAATGCTAACTCAGGACTAACAGTGGCTTTCTCCCATTACATGGTATTAAACATAGAGAAACTACACTTGCACTACATTTCCATTAATAACATACAGATATAGCAATGGTCTGCCTTTCACCTAGAAGTCTATTCAAATGTGTTAAAACTTTCTGGCTAGCAGAATCAGCCACAGCAATCAGTGCCCATGAAACACATCAACTGAGTGTTCAGCAAAACTGTTATCAGCTGTACCTGTTTAACACACACAGGGAAGGATGCCTATACCAAAATAGGGACACTAAATTAAAAAGAGGTCAGGCAGTATTAGGATGCATTTCTGTAACCTCAATAAGGATTAAAAGAGGCTTCTAATCAGTATTGTACTCTTGACCATCACCATAAATTAATCAGTCTTTTCTACCCAATACAGAGTGAAAGACCTTTTACTAAACCAAAAAATAAGTAGGAATTACCTGAATCATAGAACTGTACTCAGTGCTTTTTACCATTGACTGCTTTCCTTTCACATATTAAGGGTATTTTAAAGTATTTAGTAGGCAACAATGTATTGGCTTTCTATAATTTGTATTGCCTTTCTATTTAAAAGTTGCAATTTTTTTTGCAACTTATTTTAAGATTTAAATTTATTCAACTAGATAACATTAATATAAGACACTATTATTCTGAAAATAATTTCACAGTTTGCACCATTGGGCAAAATAATTCAGTAAATTTAGAATCTATCAATAATAGTAATGAACTACATATTTAAGTCATCTGGTATCATCAGTTCCCAAGCAGAACATATTAGTGACTGATAGTACTAATCAGAATGCACTAAAGCTTGATATTGCTCTTCTTAATTAGAATGATTTTGTCAGTCATTTCAGATCAAGTATTTAAGACAGAAAATTAAAAGCACTGTGAAGCCCAAAATGGATCTAACTTTTTTCTGGATTTTTTTTTTCATTTCTCTTGAAAGTCATTTTCTTGGATACCTGCATTTCTCTGTGGTATTTGCAACAACGGCATCACAGCAGGAGAACCAGAACACAAAACTGACTAGAAATAAAAGCAGAAAAAGGCTCTTTGGCAAGAAACCAGATACAGAATTCATGCTTGTATTACTATGATTTTCCAAATCAGATTTCAGTTATTCAGTTTAAATAGCATTTTACAATTGCTATTGAGTCTATTTATATTCTTTGACTACTGCCTTCGTCATGCAGTTAAGTAAGAGAAGCCTGAAAAAGGTTAGTAATGATATTTTCACTAGTTTACGGTAAAAGAAACTGAACATACCCAATGTAATTTGCTCTCTGCTAAAATTACACTTCCCTGCTTAGTTACTGAGTTTTCTTATTAGGTCACATATACTTAAGAACACCGACATCCCAGTAGTTCATTTTACTGAGAGCAGAACATTACCTCTCCCCTTTCAAGGTTATACAGAATAAAACCATCTAACCTATAGAAACGTCTCTCCAATGATTGCCTCTCAGCTACCCAAGGGCAACTCATTTAAAAATGCATGCTGGTACAGACCGAAAAAGAGGCGACACTCAAGACGGAGGGACTGTCATAATCAATATTCACTTTAGATGAGGAAGGGAAAGTTCTAGCAAATGCAAAGGGGAAGACTCCTTATCTGCACTGGACAGGACTGCCATTCACAGATCCATGCCCTCCTCTGTAGCTCCTCAGAGTCCTTCTTCAGGGGCCCTCCTGGAGTACTATTAGAGGGCCCTTCGGTCACAGAGAAACCCCACAGAGATGTAGCCCTGGGGGTGCACTGTGCCTGCGAGGAGCACCAAAGCCTTTGCAGAATCGTACCATATCTGAGTGGTTCACTTTATCGCTCATTACTGCTTTGGGTCCACTAAATTGGAAAGTAGTCCCATTGTTTCTTCAATGAGAGGGTGTAATATATACCATTCCTTGTATAATATCTTCAGAAAGATATTATAAAGGGAACCTCCTGGAAATTATCATGGCATATTATAATCGAAGTCACTAATTATTTTTTCATAACTTGGGCTACAGTAACATTTAGTATGTTATGTTAATGATGGCCAGTCCACCAAGAAGTTTTCAGTTAACTACAGTGTACAAACAGTGGTAAATATCAAAATCTCAAAACCAATGCTGTATACAATCAAAGCATTACATTAGCTTCTAAGGAATACAGCTTTAAAACAAACTCTGCATTTATAAAATAAATGGAAAAATTCCCATGAACTTCATAGGAGCAGAAGTAACTACTGAGTAGTACTAGAAGTCCTGTGGTAAATTTAACCATAGCATTAAAAATCACCAGTTTCTTCATTTAATAGAATACCTTCTTTGTATTAGTCAAAAATAATAAAATATATCTGAAAATATGAATCTCAAAACAGAAATAACTGTAGGTGGTTTCAAACAAGTACTATATTTACAGAATTACAACATTTGTCAAGCATTTGTCAATATTATTCAGGCACCAAGCAGGTTCCCTGCAGTCTCGTACACCGAATATACGCCTGCATAACTATATCTTGTTTGCATGTCACCTGGTAGGAAAAAAAACCCACATCTAATATGAAAAATACACAAATATTTGTATAAATAAAAAATGTCAACAGAACAAGACTCTCTGTGTTCCTCTTATCACAATGCAAAAGTAGCCTCACATCACTAAAATGCAGTCAGTCTAAAAAATCAACTATTTCTGACTTCCAGAACATTAAATAGGTAGGTATGCATTTATATATATAATTTCCCTGAGTGTTAAGGTTCAATTTCCTTCAGCTCCTTTTGCCTATAGCAAATCTAAAGCTCAGCTAACATCAACTGTATGCAGATACTTGCCCTTAAGCAAACCAGTGTATCATTTAAAGACCTGACTGAACAGCCTAAGGCTTTCACAGTTAGGGCATTTTATATATGCACAGTTCTAATAAATCGGCTCATAAGCTGTACTGTACACATTATTCCTAAGAACATGTCTGTAGAGCAAACAAAGTTACAAGTCCTACTGCTCTATTTTCTTCTCAGTGTTGTTATGCTAGTATAAGAGCACCAAATCTTGTCTGCAAAATTCTCAACAGTAGGAAAACAAAATGTGAATCAAAATGAAATTAGAATCAAAATTTGCATTATTTTGTACTGGACTCTAAACAATCTCTGTCCTTCGGTTATGCTTAATTAAAAGGAACATACAGAAAGCAAATATCCTTTTGTGGTTCGATTTGCAAAACCAAAAAAAGACTCTATAGACCCAGTCTGTCCCATGGCTGTTCTTCTTTATTAATTCCATGCCCTTAAAAAAAAAAAAAATCACTCCAACAGAATGGCCAACAAATGTTATGCTCATTTACTCTAGCTGATGAACAGGCACAGAAGAAATCTCTCTGTAGCACAGTGCAATGGCATTCAGAGGGACTTGTGTTATCTTAGGAACAGGAAATAGTACAGCTATGTTTCACAGTGCTCTACACAAATATGCCTTGTATACTGGGCCAGGCTGCTCCAGCTCCGGAGCAAATTTGTTTAGGACCAGCTCAAATATCTGAGCGCTGTGCCATGTCCTGTATGAGCTGTGTCACATAAACACACTCATAATTCCATTTATATCTTCTGCATTAAAGTGGCCTCTGCCAAAAACAAATGGTAATTTTATATAGCCCCATATTAAAGGCAGTGTTATAAACAGAGATGAGGCCAAGCTCCAAAATTTAGATTCTGATACAGTATCTGTTTGGTTCTGACCTTTCAGGATCAGGTTCTGTGAAATGCTGCATATCTTCATATCATTGTAAACAGGGTTCCTAATCCTGCAGAACATAATCCCCTGCTTGAAGCCTATTTCTGCATATGAATTTGTATATGTATATTTATATGATCTATATATTTACAATATAATACAGCTACATAATTGTTTTTTTAAAGCACTGAGAGCATGTGTGTCTTTTCGGGGGGAAATGTGCAGATTTGAACATTATTCTGTCATAAGTATTTCTTTGGATGACAACATCTAGTAAAACAGAAACATGGTCCACCTTAAGTGATTTCAGGCCAGTATTACTTATATTAAGACCACTGAATATAAATCTAGCAAGAAAAGAGATGAAAGAACTAATCAAAGCTTCTCCACGATAGGCCACATCATGGGCTATTTTAGTAGCAGAGTAATTCCTGGCGAGTTCTCTTCAATCCAGGGATTTAAAAGCAGTTTCCCAAGTGTGCAAAATAGATCATTAATGTGAAAAAGTTTAGACTGATACTAGCTGTATCAGTTTAAGAAATCTATCCATAGCATGTCTTTTCACACAGTGTGAGAGCAGACAGTATACAGACTTTGAGCAATGCAGTGGCACTTCTCTGTATGAGCTAAGGAGTTGCTTCTGCTGAAGCAGCAAGCTGCAATTGACATCAAGAGTTCTCCCAATTGACTTTCAATAGGACTTCTGCAGCCCTTCACTCCTCTAAGGACTGTGTACCACCGACACTGAGCGCAAACCACTCCAGCACTACCTTAATGGCACGCAGTTACAGGATATAAAGCTTTTTCCCATTTACATAGTTTTTTTTTTTTTTTTAATATAAATAGGCAATTTAATTCTTTACGCTGTAAAATGTCAATCCTTAGAAATAGGAAATTCAAGACATTTTGAACGCTGAAAAGGATATAACAACTAATCTGCCTCTGAAGGCAATTGTGAATCTAATTAATTTCTTAACATTGTTAAAGGTAATTATTGAAAAATAATAAGAAGAAACTCTCAACTCTGCTCACAGTATGCTGAATTTGTGAAGTTTTCTGTCATTCTACACAAGTCCTGCACTTACTGATACTTCCTGAATCTCCTGGGACTTCTTTACCCCAGAAACCCACATAAACTAAACTCATCACAGAAGAAGGATACTCAGAACACTACCCCAACCCCTGCGGGGTTGCAGATGGCTGTGACCCCAGGAGCCCCTCCCCAAGGGGAAGGGGAAGAGGAAGAGGAAGGAAGCCATTGCAATACATTGACTGGATCTTATCTTAGGTTTAAAGCTTTTAATGCATACAATTTGGAAATGGATGGAAAACAAAGGAGTTCGTCCCTAGGGTTGTCAGTAGGCTAGGCAACCAGAGTGTCTGAAGGCTCTGTTAAGAGGTATGCCTTCAGAAAGAGCTGAAGTTTTGCCTTGTGATCCTCAGAACTTAGCAACATTGGTACTTGATCTGACAGGGGCTCTGGTATGCTCGAGACCTTTTGAGTCTGCAGACATGGATGCTCCTATGAAAGGTAAATTATCAGAAAACCATGCCTCTCAAATACGTGCAGTTTCCCATCTGTGTGCATAAATACGACCAAAAACACTCTGGCTTTCTTTGAAACTATGACATTCTGGGTCCAACCTCCTTTTGGACAAGTAGGCTTTTTCTATATTCAGAACTATGTACAAGCCACACAGATCCCCTCCCACCTTTGGCAAACACATTATTCTTAAGTGAAGATCACCCTAGCATTTTTTCATGAAGTAGTTCACATTAGCCTAGATGCTATTTTTTTTCCCCCTTCTGTTTATAAAAAGCAAGGAAAAACAAGATTTGGAGTAAAATTTAGTCAATTTCTAGGAACCTTCTCAAGTGTTTAAAACACGATCATGAAATGGTAGTAACAGAGCTAAGATATCTTACAGTACATACAACATAAACATCTCCGCCTAATCCAACAGCTGAGCATGTTTATCTGATACCAACATCTGTAACAATCCCAACAGTGACACTAGCTAGTGAAACAGAAAAAATTCTAATTAACTCAGTCAAAAGTTTTAAAAACACTACCCACAGCTCTGTAACACTTTTCTAAATAGCAATCCAAATTGGAACATTGTTAATTATTTCCCAGCTTCCCAGTAACACATGATAGCATCTTTAGGAACGTGATACCCGCCATTCAACAGCTGAAAAACAGCTTTGCCTTTGAAGACATTTTGGTTTATCACTACAGACTGTAATCTGTCCATATAAAGCAAGCAGTAACACAGGTTGTGAGAGTAATCACAGACACACTACCAACAGCAGAGCTAGCTACGGAAAGGCAAGGTGATGTAGAAGAAACAAGATTTGGGGATCCTTAAGAGTCGAATACCAAGAGCAGCAAAAAGCTGAACAGCTGTTGAACAGTGCTCAGCTTCTGGTTCCCCATCCCTTAGGGAGCAGCCAGCAGCCCTTGCTGCTCCCTGACACTTTTTTTAAGCATAAAATGAATTGCCATTCATTTTATATGAATTTTCAGTGTTAAAGTGTAACTACAGAAAACCACAGAAATTCAAAAGGGTATAAAACAACGCGTTCTTTCCTCCCAAAGAAACAAAATCAGTAGAGTCATCAGGACAGAAATTTTCAGAAGCAGCTGGTACTCTGATCATCTTAAATTCTGGTTGCCCCAAATTAGATAATTTTATATGCATTTTCACTGCACCTATTCAAAAGTAAGCGTCTTCAAAGTCACTCCATTTCACTTAAATTGAGTTGTCCACTATCACTAATCAATTCTGGGAATCTTTCTTGTAAGACAGGTCATGGAGCAACAAATATTTAACAGATCATGTAAGGTCTATGGCACTATTTCCGCTTCCTAGTCTCTTTTCACAATGTTTTCTCCATATTTCGAAGCTGGGAAGAATATTAATTCTCCTTCATACTGAGTAATAAAAACAAATTTTACTAGCTAGAGAATGTATTTTTGCCTTCTAACCTACTG
Source organism: Struthio camelus (assembly GCF_040807025.1). Lineage (NCBI taxonomy): Eukaryota > Metazoa > Chordata > Aves > Struthioniformes > Struthionidae > Struthio > Struthio camelus. The sequence continues at coordinate 28,468,663 of NC_090946.1, read as the reverse complement.
AATCAGTATAACACGTATAGCAGATGTTCACAAATTAAATGGTACCAAAATAACATTATCTTCTAGAAGATACTCAAAAGAGTTCAATCTTGCTCTTTTTTTCTTTTGCCGAAATCCTTACAGCATTTTTGTCTTTAATTTTGGGATCCATAAATCCTGGATCATAATAGCGCTTACAAATGACTAACAAAAATAAATGGATACAGAATTAAATTCTGAAGTATAAATTTCTATAAAATACCTGTACTCTCTACAGTGAGACAGATTCTTGGTAGAATAACATTTATTTGAGCTTGTAATTTGGCACACAGTAAAATATGATGATGCCCTTAAACATGCTATCAAAAATCTTTTCTACCTCTTCCCTTTGACCAACCCATATTTTTCTTATTGTGTATATGTGCAACTCATATTTAAGGAAGCCTTTAACAGAAAAGCTAATGTTCCTTAGCCTTCCTTAATCTCAAAAATATCAAGATTTCTGCCTTATAATAACGCCTTGCCATTTTGAATGCAAAGAGGGATCATTTTCCCTCATACTTGAGATCTTCTGAAAAATATTCAACGTCTTAAAGTCCTCATGAATTTAGAGCAAACTGAGGGCACCTTGAGAGAACAAGCCCACAAATGAAACCAGTTTATTTACCCTAAAATGTACAGTCTGTGTAATGTATAACTTGTTCTTAGGCAAACATATCTTAGTATATTTGGGCAAGAAAACAAAAGGTACCTTCAGTTCACATCAACAGTCCTTTGCAGTTTTCCGTATTCAAGTTCCACTGTGCAGGAAGAAACTGTCACTGAATGAGACCCTGATTTCATTATAAAGCTGTGCCAATAGGGAGACAATAAAAGATGGAAATTAAAGTCTGTTCGTATAGTGGATAAGCCACACCCAAAGACAGACATCATGGGCTCTAACTGAAATCAAGCCTTCACTGATCTAAGCGGAACAGAAGCAAGAAATATGGCTGGACCTGCAGCGCAGGGCAAGCATATGCCACTGTGCACCAAGCAAGCCTCCTACTCCCCGACTGTCCAAGGCAGAGGAGAAAAAGGAATGCTACCTCCCCATGCATGTGGTTAGATGTCCTTCTAAAGCATATTGCTCACCTAGGAGTGAAGATAAATGAGCAGTAGAGACCTCTGAAGCATCCCTTCTCTGCAGCATAAATACAGCACTATCAACATAAATAAAACAAGGAAAAGCTGTTGCCCTTATTGCAGTACCTGACAGCTGACGAAGACTCAATCTGTCCATCACTGACACCAGAAGTTTTAGATGACTTCAGTGCAATAGCACTGGACTCAAAGTCAGCATATTTAAGCCAAATTAAAGAATAGCAGTGACACTGAGTACCTGTGATTTGATTTCATTCATTTACAGCTATTGCTCATGTCAGGAATGATAATTTTAGAGTCAGTTTATGATCTCCCACTGAAATGGCTTGTATAAGAAAAGTTTTAAGACTAAGTCAAAAACATGTAAGTTAGTTGATTCTGACAGCTAAGAAACAGGGGAAAAAAGTATCTATCAGAAATTAAAGACTCCTTTTACACACATTACCAAATCTAGCTGTCCTCCTCCCTACTCACAATACAAATGCTCCAGGCCTATTCAAACAAAAAATTAAGGGGGGGGGCGGGAAGGATCTAAATCCATCTTGAATGGGTGCTCTCACTTCCTACACTGCTTAAGGAACCATTGTTAACATTTTGGAAACCTGCTCCACCACAGGCTTCCTTATGACACTGAACAAATCACTTGGTCTCAGATACAGAAGTATTTTGTGACCTAATTCCTAATTAAATGAATGGAAATAAGGTGTCTAAAAATACGTTTTGTGAATGTGGACCCAAGTCTCCCTGTAGCTTAGAAGCTAGAAGACTGGAGGGTGTAAGGCCTCCCTGTCCCAAAGGGTTACAAAGTATTTAAGAATAGTTTTTTTAAAAACTGGCACTCAAGACAGTCATGGTGGCAGCACAGATTTACCAATAGGCTAAAAACTTTGTAGCACCCTCTCCCACCCCACTTGGTACTGCCTGGTGTAGTGAGCATCTTTCCAGTTGCACAGTGCACCATTACCAGCTGCACCTCTATCCAAGATGCAGTTGCTGCTGCCCCGAGACCACAGAATATGTGAAAGAGATGCAATGCATGAAGCACCTCTCTCCGCAGTTGCAGATTTTTTTAGCCAATTGACCTGCAATTTGTTTTCCATGGCAATATCACACATGCACAAGTGAAGGAATAAATAAACAAAATTTCTACTTACCTGCTTTCCCTCAATTTCCCCCAATTAGAACATTTTATCAGATTTTGACATGTAACTTAAGGTTTCTCCTCTTTCCTTCGTATATACTTATGTATTTATTTTCCAAAGGACCTGTTGCAGAAAAAGGTCTCAAGGTACATTATAATTTTACAGAAAAGGATTAAAAATAAAAATTAATTCCACCATCTCAGTACATAATGCTTTAATGAATTTTTTTTTTTTAGGAATTAGTATGTAATCAGAGTTCTGAATACACAGAAAGCATGGCAGCAGTATGTAAAGTTTCATGCTTATACCTGGTTACCAGGTACAAAATATTTATGCACTTAACCTCAAATTAATTTGTCAATAGGTTTTTCCTCATCAAATGCTCTCTGGGGAAATGAAGGAACGTTCATTTCAGAAAAATTGCCAACTTTTCTACAAGCATTCATTTCAAACAGAGGTACCAAATATGGTAAATCTATAAGTAAGATCTTACTCACTGCAAAAATCAGAAGCATTTGATCAGTCAATTATAGCAATAGTGAAATACATACCCTGTCCCATATCTACAAATATCATGAAAGGTCATTTTGGTTTATTGTCTGATAATAAAAATATGTAATTTATATGCTGGATATTAAGAACTGTTTAAAACTGATTTTATTTGTTATTGTTTCATGCCAATTAATTGAAAAAAATGTAGGCTTGTATTTATAACTGGACACAATGATAGCAGAACTAAAAAGGAACTAGTAATAAATAGTTGGAGGAAGCCAGTTACAGTCTAAAGCACCACGGAAAGTTCATATTTAATTTGAGGACTATCAACAAACTTTGTAAAGTTTATGCTAAAAATTCATTTACACTCAGAACTAACTTTTTCAGTCTGGGATCACTACAAAGACACAAAAATTTAGCTGTAAACTCCAAAACAGGGAGATATAACACTTCCCTTGATACAGATTTCAGTATCCAGTCTGAAATTTTCAAAGAATCTGTGTAACATCAGAAAACTCCATGACTGTAATTAAGAAAAAAATACCTCTCTCTGAAGTCATGCATTAAATCCAACACTTCAGCTTGCAGAACTCTCTCCTTTGGAATCTGGCCTTGACACTTAGCATTACTATAAAAACTTTTACAAATTTATTTAAATAAGGGCCAATTTAAAGTTCAGCATCAGCCTATATTTCAAATGTGACCTGATGCTGCTGTGATTCCATGAATTCTAATGGAGCTCCTCCAAATTTTTTCACCACTGCAAGTGAACGTGAAATATCAAAATATCTCATTTTGCTTTTTTTTAGCTGAAACGTACGTCAATTTGAAATCATTTGAACTACATTACTAGAACTAAAATGTTCCCTAGTGTAAAGCCATTCACATCAGTTACATCAGGGATGCATTTCACCACTACTATTTAAAACATAATATGCCCAAGTGATAACAAAATTCTCTCTCTGATAGTTGTCCGTATCCAGTAACATTCAGAAAGCTCTGACGGGAGCAGTATTAGTAATTTGGAGCCACGAGAGTTCAAATACAAGGTTTCTATGGCACATAGCTTCAACCTAAGCAATACTTGACAGGAGTTTCTTTTTCTTGTTAAACGCTTAGCATCTTTGGGTTTTAGCATGATAAGGGCGAGACTTTGGCATTCTCAAGCTGTGTCATAACTGACTGGACTGAACAGTAGTTTAATGATCAAATTAAAAGCCAGCCCAAAGGAAACCATTTGCTTCTATTCAGAAATGCACAGTTCTTTGTGTGACTCAGAACGGTCTGCCGAACGGATAGTACAATCTAACATCAGGCTATAGCAGTTCTTATTTTTAATGCTAGTTACAAATATATAGGCTTCCACATTGCAGGAGGCAGAGCAGCCTCCACTGTTACCTTAGGATACATCTCCACAGTACTGTAGTATGCACTGATGACATACCCAGAATGTTGCTCTGCCAACTGCTACAAGATCCTATAGTATGAACTTCTCCTTCAGAGAATAAGGTACTGCTATGACCACAGTATAATGCAGACATTGTCATGCTTGCTTTAATTTAATAGGTTGCATACTGGTAGCAAAATAACTATAAGACTGGAGAAGCTGGGTAACTACTTAAGCAGGTACCTCAGGCTGAACTCCCTGTCCACTGTGTGAACACCTTCTAAGAGTTATTCAAAGAGTTTTCTTCCTTATTTCCATTAGAGCGAAGATCTAAAATTCCACCCTTGATGAACCACTTTCCTATTCAACTAGCCCATCCTGCAAGCACGTATTACTTGTTTTGCCTAAGCTCTTCATTTGCCTATTTAGTATTTCCTTTACTTCTACAGCCATGTTATGGTCTCTGGTATCACATAGAACTACCAGCAAACGAACTCTCAAGGGAACCCTTACATTCTTCACATCATTAACTGATAGCTGTTAAAGAAGCACCTTCAGTTATAGATTTTTGCTGAATTATCTAGACTGTTCATCCTCACAGCTGATATTGCCCCTGTAGAAAAAAATATTGAGTACATTTACTCAGATGAGCCACAATAAAATGCAATATGCAATTGCGGTGAATGCCTATGCATCAAATTACTGCATTCAAAACTCAGTTGGATTTAATATCACCACCACAACAAACAGCACTGCTTAATGCTCCACGTCAAAAAGACAGTGAAGCAAGCCTACTCTATGATTTTAAATTAGAAATCAGATGTTTACACACAAATTTTCGATCAGGGCTTAGCACAATACAGTCTCTTCTGTGTCTTGCTTTTTATTAGTTCTTGCTTCAATAGGCAATGCAATGGGTGTTGCAATAGAGGACAAGAACAGAAACTTTTTCAGAGAGGTTACTCACAGAAAACCCAGGGAGGCAAAAATCAATGAATAAGGAGACCCCTATGCCTACGTCTCTATTCTGTACCACTGGATGCTGCAAAAAGCAAACAATGCTCATCTGACAGATTACATGTATTATATTATAGGTATACAGTTTGGACTGCTTTATTGTCACTTTTGGGCTCCAGGACTTTTAAAACATTACCTAGTTCTGCCCCATAAATTCTTCTTCTTAGTTTTAAATGAATATTGCAAAACTACTATAATTCAATAGTGTTGCTAAGCTCTCTTTTTCTCTTACAATGGCCTGTCCCAGCCCTTAAAGGGCATATGCAAATTTGGTTAGAGTTTTATAATTTGGAGTGTTCCACAGTGCCTCCTCAAAAAAATTCCAGTTTAGTAGTATCTTCCATAGATAATTATGAAGCTGAAAAAATGCCTTTTCAGAATCCATGGTTTGTGTTAAGTACAGTAATATCTTACCTATTTCACTCTGGAGTCTGGAATGTACAGTAGGCCACTCTTTACACAACTTAATTTCCTAGAAAGGGCAATGGAAGCTTTTGACACACAGTAAAATACAGCGGATCTAAGAATCAGTGAAAAGAAATCAAGTATTGTTTTCTCAAGGACTGCATGGGACCCAATACAATTTCAAATCCCCAGAATGCCTATTTTGGATCTTAAGTGATGCTTGAAATACACATGGGTGAAAGCTGCAATTAAGGAAAAAAATGCAGCACCAATAATAGCACGTTAAAAGTTAGCAATTGTGAATTGTCAGTACTGTAACAACTGAATATCTTATTACTTCTGCTTTCTCCTCCCATACACTGAATTACTTCACCACTGACAAAGTGCACGTACTAATCATAGATTCTGAATGTTGAACTAATACGGAGAAAGAGATAAATTAGTTGGTATTTCTTGAGGGCATCAGTAGAAAACACTGATTTCAAATAGATTTGATTATAAAACTTTACTTCACAATCCTTTTTCAGATCACAAATATCCATAACTAGAAGAGAATGGAGTTAATGTAATATTAGCTGTTTTGTCATCAGAATCACAAAGAAAAAAAACAATAAAATGTGATGCAGAATTCACTCTTCCAATGATTGTCATAGAACTATTACATTAGTAAACATTCACAGTATGAAGTCTCTTTCACTATATCTCCAGCATATAAAGTAGTGCAAAAAAAGCATTCCAGTCATTTGCCTTTGCAGTCAGACCAGGTTAAATGATTCTCTTACTTCACTTCTTTCATTATTAGACAACAAATGCTGCAATGCCTCCAAAGAGAGTTATAAAAATAAACAATTTCTGGAGGCTCAGCAGCCTTTTCAAAGTAAATTTCCAGTTAAAAACAAGCATTAAAGAGTTCAAGAAAAAAATTTAAATCTATCTTCTGTAGAATATCTTTTTACAATAAATTTACCATTTGAAAAACAATGACTACGGTATCCAATGATTCATGGTAGCTGCTATTAAAGCACTGATAAATAGATAAATGACTACCAAACTTCATTGCTTCTTACATAGTAAATACCTCTGAATGCCAACTTTTACCACTGAGCTGTTATTAGTGATGTCGACAGTTCATGCACCCACTTTAAAACTGACTTGGTTTTAACAAATTTTTCAGCTTCATGTGCAAAACACTTGCATTCTAGTAAAAATATAAAGTCTGAAACTATATCAGATCTAGCAATCCCTTTCCCAAGTTGTATCACTTACTTGATATGTAATACAAGTTTAGCAATGCTTTTTGTTTGTATTTAACCATGAAATGGCATACTACTGTATGCTGTGGACTCTTGTTTGCATATTTCGTTTTTTTCACTGCACTCATTAATGCATAAATATATTTGGAAATGTTCAAATTACACATCAGTTTCCACAGAATTTGAATTTACACAGTTTTTTTTCTCTGACTCACTTCCATCCCCTGTGTCCTGACTTTTTTTTTCCTTTACACAGAGGGATTTTTTAACTCCTTCTTCCATCTCCAAATATTCCGATTTGTCTTCTGTGGACGAAGACGATGCACTTCTAAATTTCTTCAGCAAATTTGTTGGGAGGTATGGGCAGCTGACTGCATTTTGCATC